>NW_010245633.1:0-145965 GCF_000690775.1 Eurypyga helias | reverse complement strand
GAACTAGTGTATGCAAGACAACTAAAACTGTAATTCTGAAATGACTAATTTGTAAACTAAGAGCTTTTATGGAATAATTAATCAAAATATGGATCTGAATGGTCAGTTGTCCTCAAAAGTTAGGTAATCTAATCAATAGCTTCATAAGTAGGGAAAAAATCCATACAATGTTTAGAGCTGTTAATTTTTTCTGTCTGTTTTTTAATAAAGCATCTGCTTTCTATATTTCACAGGAAGCCCATGCATTGAGAATTTTTTTTTAAAGGGAAGTTTCATTCTTTGTCTATAATATAAGCCAAACTCAATATAGATTATATTTACAATGAGATATAAAAGTGTTTGTAATGCTTTACAGGAAACTTTGATTTGCATAGCGTGTCATAAGGGTGTGAGGAGGACTAACAAATAACCAGTCTTCTTAATGTGACTTATAAGACCCAGTCTCTGTAGCACTTAATTAAGCAGGACTTCCTTTTGGACAAAAAAGGAATTTTGTCTGATTTTAAACTTAGAGCACAGCCCTTGGGAACCACTGTGTGCTGTCAGTGAATGTCACATGTTGGTCAGGTCCTGCTGACCAAAAGGGGTCAAGGCACCAGGGAGGTATGTGCTTGTCTAGCATTCAAGCATGAGAGTCCACTCTTAGGTATCTGGCCTCCTTGCCTGTGGTCGGCAGAAGTCATGTTTGGGTGCTTCAGTTCCCTTTACAGTGGCAATTAGTGGGATTTGAGTGCCCCAGGGTGATGTCAGCATTAACCAACAAGGTTGATTGAACAAACCAAGAGCTGAGAACAAACTGAGGAAGAGGTTGCACCTTGAATCCCACCTCCCCAGGTGCCTTGCTTTGGGCTGCAGTGAGGTGCTTTCATCCATTCACCAGGACCTGAAGGTAAGCCCACTGCCCAAGAGTTTTGGGTATTTCAGTTCTTTGGTGGTTGATACCCATGGGGTTCACCTTCTCTGAGAGCAACTAACTGAGAGGGTCTTGGCTGATTTGAGAGGTGGGATCTTCACACCTCCTCCTTTTCACTTTTCCCCTTCCCCTGCCCCACTCTAGTTATGGCATTATGAAGAAACACAGTCATTAGAGGAAGACCTACAAGATCCATGGCTTTTTACTGCACTGATCAAGGCTTAAACTTGAGAGAGGTTTCCTCTGCTGTGCTCTATAAACCTTCCTTCTGCAAATTATCAGTTGTCCCATATCAAGTATCAAGTTTTCAAGAGCAATTTGTAATTTTTGTCGGAAGAAGGAGGTCTGCAGGGGAAACCCACAGAATAACAATTTTGCAAGTCATGCTTTTTCCCCATATTGTCAAGCTTATTATGAAAAGATACATATGAGAGACCACATATGACTATGCTGATGAATTTTTTCTACTAGTGTATTTCATACCTATTTTCTAGTTTCTTTGATTTTATTCTAATACAAGTAGAGTTTACTTCAGATTCTGAACACTTAATATTAAAACAATTTAAAAAACTAGTATAATATACTTAAGACTTGTGTTCTGAGTTCAATCAATGAAACAGTAGCTTTCAGGGAGCAGATGGGCATGAGTTTCCAAATCACGTATCAGGGCTTGGTGTTCTTTTCCTACTTAATATGATACTTATCCTCAGTGTGGACTTCAAAAAGTGTGTATTGCCGCCTGCATGATTCATAAAGTCCACCTCAGGGCCACACTCCAGAACAATGTCACACATTATAAAGTGCAAATTGGTTATGCAAACTTTATTAAGTATATGAAGCTACTATTAATGTCTAAAAACTCCCCAACAGATTCGCCAGGCTGCTACTCAAAGGCATTGCTTTTCATCATGTCCAGCAGCTTAAAATACTTTTTACTTTCCAATTCCAGCATTTTAGTGTTTCATGAGCCAAATAAAACTAGGAAAATGTCAATGAGGTGAGAATACCTCTGTTGCTTGACTCCCTTGGTGCAAATATTCAAACATATGACTTGGTTTACCTCAAACTGTGCAGAAAGGTCCCATCGTGGTGATGGGACTATACCTGTGAAGAATCTGAGGTTAATAGATTTCAATGAGTAGAACCAGAAGCTGGGAATTTTACAAAATATGCAGTTCTGTATGGAGGCTGGTAATGACTGTTTAAAGATTAACATCTGGCCCTAGATTCATAAGAAAATGTAAAGCACATTAAATCTTCTAGTCTCAGCCCCTTCAAGACCCATTTTGGTTTCAATTGGTACTTCTGTAGAACCTATCTTTCATACAGAAAAATTTCACAGAATTCCAGACATGTTGTTTATAGCCATGTACAAAAGAATTGCCTTAGTCTAGAAGGAGACCCAAACAGTGAAAAGAGCTTAATTTACTTAAATGTGGGGTTCCTCCATCATGGACAAGTCCTCTAACCCACCTGGACATGGAGTAACAGTGAGAAATGACACAATTCCTGCAGACTAATTTTGTGCTAAGCCCAGCATGGCAGACAGATCTATAGAGTACAACTACAAGTGGTTCTGAAACCAAGTTAGGGAATTGGCTTCTTTGCAAATCACATGGTTGCAAACTCTTGTTATTGCTTGGTATTCTCCAGACTTAAAAAATTCTAGGTGTGTTCAGTAACAAACATTTAGATAAATTTATAAAGTTCTAGGAAGAACTGTGACTGTTCCAAACCTCAGCATAAATCCATTTGAGGCTCCACACAGTCTGCTAATGCCATTCCATGATATATTTTTGTCTGAAGTGTTATTATTTATAGGACTGTATGGTATATAAGACTGGTTGGTATATGATGGCACTTCACGGTTAGTGGCATAGAAAATTTTCATTTTTTGACTATCTGTCAACTTTCCTTAATTTTCGGTTTCCATCCTAAAAGACCATGTTATCTGCTATGGCTGTCTGGAGAAGTTCCTTTCAAGCTGGCAGAGATGATAAACATAGGAAGTCATTGCTTCTTACCTGCGGCTTTTCTCTTCTTCCAGTAACTCTTAATTATTCTGTTTCCTCTGTCTTGGTATTGAGGGCTTGCTGTATTCTCAGGATTTTATCTATGGGTGTGGTAGCCACGTATATACAACATCATTTTTGGGGTACAACTGTGGTATTTGTACTCAGTTCTGAGCTAGTGATTATGAATATCTTTAAAGGAGAGGAAAGACCACAGGCAAAATATTAGAGGCTTTTGAAAACATCATCTTGTGTGTGAAGTGGGAGTCAGTGTTTTGTGTAGTTTTGAGAGCCCCAGTATGAGAAAGGCATGGACATACCAGAGTGAGTGGGAGTCTCCGTGATGGTCAAGGGGCTTCCAACCCATATAGGCTTCTGTGTCTGCATAAGGAAAATATATCTGTGTTAATTCGGTATTTGCCAAGTACGTGGATATGCTGTGTACTATACAAATACATAGAAAAGTGTTTTCTAGACTGAAGAGTTTATGTTCCAGAGAAAACAAAGACTTGTGTGTGTGTGTGTGTGTGTGTGTGTGTGTAGGGACTGGAGGTGCACTGAGGTGAAGTATTTTGCTGAGGTTCTACTGAAATTCGCTGGTGGAACAAGAAAAAGAATTATCTCAGTCTCATTCTTTCCACTGTCTCGGTTCACACTATGCTGTATGCAGAAAGCATTGTTAGGTCACACAGGATGGAAAGATTGCAAAAGTAGGATTAATGTTTTGTTTTTTTCACTTACAAAAGATATTTCTGTCTATGACATTTTGCAGCATTTAAGGAAAAAGTCCCACTCGCTGCGGTGTAATATCTGGATAGACACCCTATCACTGTTACATGAGCCTTTTCTGCTGAAGATGCAAAAATATTCTTTCTATTCCTGTAATATCCTCTGATTACTCCAGACCAGTTCCAGGCAATGGCCTCCCAGTCAGTTGTCTGTGAAATCCCTAAACTGGTATATTTAGGCAGTTCCAGTGTTACAGGAGGTGAGAATAAATTTGATTGCAAAAGTTATTTGAACAAAGTAAATCTCTCTGTATTCTCTTTCAATGGGCCACAAGTTAAAATAATGTGTGAATATTGAATAACTCATTTCCAAGGAGAGTCAAGTGGCTTGCAAAATAAGACAAATAAAAAATGACCTCTTTGCATATATGATGCATTGTGATCCATCCCTCCTTTAATAATCAGAAACATGGTTTCACTGATACACTTTACAAAACCATTCTGGGGATTAATGAATTTAAAAGAAAAAAATTAAGCTAGACGTGAACAATTCATACTTAAATAGCTCTGGGCCAGGATATTGCTTCAGTATTTCCAAGTATGCAGGTTTTATTATTCTCTTGAAGTATGAATAAAAACAAGGTTGTTTTATCACACTTGGACTAATCAATGATATGCCTGAAGCACAGTTGGCAGTAAATGATCCGTTTTAGTTTAAAACATTTTTTAAATCAATGTGTATTGTAAGAGAGTCATAAAAATCTTCAAATTAAAGGTTTTTGAGCCATAAAAACAAGTAATATGTTTAAGGGTTTTTTAAGGCAGTAATGTTTCCAAATAAATAGGAGATGGGCCAAGCAGTTCCCTCTGAATTACCATTCATCAGGTTTTCACACTCTATTAAGGTAACCTTCATGAAATATTGCTACATTACACTTCATGATGTAATTTGAATGCATTAGAATTAATTTGCCAATAAACTGCAGGGAAAATATGGAATATGCTATCCCCAAAAGCTTATGAACTCTCTGTTTAGCTTGGGTCACATTTACAGGGGCTTCCAATGTAAAGTTTGCAGGCAAAATATGAGTCCTGTGACTACAGCGTTTTATTCAGGAGCAAGCTCTTTGCACAGGGAGGGAAAGTGATGCTGTCTGTGGGTCTGTGCACTGGGTTCAGGGCTTTTAGTTTACTCAATAAATGCACTACACTGGGAAACCAGTGAGTCAGTGCTGACTTTATAGTGTAGAGACAACTTCTTAAAAACAGCCTTATACCCACCCAGACAAGCTCTTCCATGGGTTTCTTGGCCAGCCAGCTTTTGACAAAGTGTGTTGTAGTGCCAACCCACCACTTTGTCCTCATACCTGTCTAAAGCATGGCTTACTTGTTGGACAAGATCCAGAGCTGGCCCTTGGCTGTATGGATGAGTTTTAGGCAATGTGAGCTCACGCGATGACATCAGAGGGACTGCAGGTGAGAAATAAGATTCTCAGGGCAGTGCCCTTTAAGACAGGGGTTTTTGCCTTGTCCATTTTTTTTATATAAATGCTTAAGGTTGTTTCTAATCTCTGCCACGCATCTTTGATGCTGAGGATCTAACACTACAGCCAGGGAATCACCCGGCAACACAGAGGGAGAGAGGTTGTAAAGTGTTTTCTGTTCTTTGCTTCCAACTCTCATTCACATTACTGGCAGCTTTACCGTCTGCATTTCTAAAGAACTTCGCACCGTAGGTTTTAGTTCAAAGGCAATAAATGTTCCATATGTGTTCACGTCAGACATGCCGTATTGAGGTTTGGAGAAAATCCACGGAAGGCGAGACTCTGCTTCCAGTGTTTATGCTCATTGCCTTTGGTAATAGTCAACACGAGTGAATGGAAATACTGACAACAGGATGTATTTCATAGTGAAAAAAAATTGGCATGTGATATTTCATGATTTTTGTAATTATTATTTGCTTTTTAAGACTTACAAAAAATTTATGTGGTAAGTACATCAAGAGCTGAGTTCTTCTATTTTATGCAAACTAACTGGCAAAAACCCCAGCTTAGCAAGGAATCTTTCTCACTAAGCAGGTCATTCTTGAGAAATCCCTCTGTCCACTACTGCATTAATACTACAGGTCTTTAAAAGGAGACCCTTCTATCTTTTTTTTTTTTTTTTTTTGGCTAAAATGTGGTCACTGAATAAAGAGGCACAAAATTAGAGATTTTTTTATTTCTTTGAATTTCAGGAATAACTATCTCCTCACACTCACTGCCAGAAATCCTAAGAAAAAATTCAAATTAATAAATAGCATTATTCTTACTGAAAACTTTGCAGAAATATTTGACAGTAAGGAAAGACCTGTTGTAGAATCTTTACTGTATAAAATTTAACATGGAAAGTCTGACACATTCTTAGGCTGTAATAACACAAATGGGATCACTATAATTTTCGGTTCTGATTATAGGTTATAAAATCACTGCCAAATACCCATATATTCACAAGCCTGCAGAAAACAATCTGCAAAATGAAATATGGAGAATTGCTGAAGGAAAGTACAGGCAGCTGTAAGTGTAGGAGATATAATGATAAAGTCAAACCTAAAATCAAGATACTGTTGATAACTAGTCAGAGAAATTTCACTCATACCCTATCAAATTGAATTTAATCACTGACAATTTCCATTATCTAAGAATACAGTGATTTATTTGCAGTCATTCTAAGACAAAAAGCTTTTCTAAAATGGGATTAATTTTGAGAACGTATATCAAGTACTAAACAGGAAAGAAATTATAGGGGTGTTATATCCAAACTGAATAGCATAAAACATGGAAATTCAGACTCAAGGTTACATGAAAGAGAAGGAACCAAGTTCTAAAAATTGTATGTGGAAATATTCAATAGTTTTGGTCACATGAAAATCAATAATTTTCTCATTGGAGAAGAACTATTTTGTTGACAGTGCAGTTTTCAATACTAGGATTAAATGCATACAGATAAAGGGAAGAGTTGGTTTAGCATGAATGCACTACATCATCTAGAGATAATATAAACATATCTATAGTTTTATATTCAAGTAGATGACTGTAAGACTGCAAGATGGATGAACAAATGGACATCTTCCCACTAGATTTCATGTTCCTTTAGTTGGAATTTGCAAGATGTTTGTTGAGGCAAAAAAGTGAAAACATGGACCTATTAAAAGATGGAGACTTGACCTCTTTGTGGGCAGAAACAGCAGAGCAAACTCCTAACACAAATTTCTGGTATTACTAATAAACTGAGACAAATAATCTCCCAAATGTAATAAGATATATAACAAAATGTAAGGAGTGGAAATTTTTCCAGTGTGAATTAACATAAATTAAGGGTTTGAAATGCAGGAAGGATATTATTATGAGCAAAACTCTCTCTGGCTTGCAACTGTCCATGATATAGTTTTAAATGCTTGAGTTTCCTCAAGGCTGACACATTTACATTTCTTATTTTTCTCTGTCAGTCTGTAAGTTCATTTCAATTTGTATTGCCTTAGCAATAACCATCCTTAAACAGGGATAGCTGCAGGAATGTGGTGATAGAAATGTGACTCATAATCTTGAGGACATTGTAACTTCTTTGCTTAAGAACCTAAGCAGTTCAGGAATTAATAGCTAAAGAACTCTGCAGCTGAACCATTGCCTACGCATCAGTGGGCTTACTAGGGTAATCAACAGAAAATGCAGGCTTAAAAAAGTTATGAGTACCATATGAGGTGTGCTCAGCTGTTTCTGCCCATGTATTAGCTATGTTGAGGTTTGTATAACTGAAGTGAAATTTTTAAGGTCTCTGTGGGGTAATTTTCCATGCATAGGTCCTGCCCAGTATCTGCTTTTCACTAATATGATTTCCCTTTCCTGAACCTTCCACCATCCTGAAAGCCTGTTTCCAAAATTTCCATTTCTCCTTCCTGCATGACTGACTGTGACTGCTTATGGCTTGTGAATCCTGTTTGTGGAAGCACTATACACTGAAATTCATAAGCAAAATATGTGTTTCAATAGCTGTAATTATGATGGAGCTGTAAGCCTTGGTGGGGCTCTTCAGCTGAAAGTTTTAGAAGTTTCCAAACAGTCAAATTAACCTCAAGATGTGTGTCTGATGGGTAAATGTCATCTCACCATTTTGAAGGGTAAAGTAGAAGTACCAAGAAAAGAAACCTCATGATTCTGAATTTGAATTTGGGTACTTGAAAGGTTGGCATCTAATGAGGCTTTTTTTTTTTTTTTGAGGCAAAGTTGGGCTTGTGGCTCCAGCACACTTCATTAGAAAGGTCTTCAGATTTTCATTGGAAGGTGAGGATGCCCGCCAGCTGCTAACATAAAAGTGTCTTATTTATTTTACTAAATGTGGACATTGCTGTTTAATATCAGATCTTCAAATAGGCTTGAAGGGAATTGCCCAAGGTCAGGCAATGCCTTTGGGAAAGACCTCAAGCATTTTGACTCACTTCTTCACTCCGTAATGCAATGAGCTAAGCGAGTCGCTGCTGTTTGGGAGCCAGAAGGTCATGCATAGAGAAATTTCCTCCTGAACAAAGCCACCAAAGAATGAAGTGTGCACGCAGACCCAGAGACTGGCCTTTTTGGTTTTCACTGGCCGGCTTTGAGGCTGTAAGCTTCTTCATAGAAATGATGCAATTTCAGAAACACCTCAGTGTTTGGTTGGCATAGTTTGTTTAGTGACTCACTTTTTCAATACATATGAAAATGCTGTTAGCTAAGGAGAAGCCCAGACCTCTTAATTTTCTTTTCAAAATAGTCGTTTGGGGGACCCTGTATTATAACATTTTATCTTCATTTTTCAGAAAGCAGAATTTGAGTACTCGTTCTGTATCCTTGACCAGTCTGAAACACAAACTATTCTTCCCTCTCTCCTGTGTTGTGTAACCTGTGGAATAGGCTTATTTTTTCTTGAACACAGCTGTAAAACTCGTCCTTTTCAGACCTCCTCTTATGATTGCTATGTACACAGGGTCTCTGCTCTTTTTCTGATTGGTAGAGAAGGCAACAGAAGACTTCGAAGTGAAGAACGGGGGATTTTTATGATTGCTGTTGTGCAGGCAATGCTCCAGACCCAGATGCAATGCAGAAAGGGATGGCCGGAATAATGTGGGGATGGCTCCTTGTATGCCAGGGCATTCAGCTGAGCTGCTGTTGTGGCTTGAAAGGGCATCTGGGTGGCATGCTGTTGGGTTGTTAAATAACTAGTTGGCATATCTGGACTTGAAGGTGATCTTAAGGTCAGTCCTAAGCACCGAAGGCAGCTTATCCTCCTGCATTTGTGATTTCATTAGGTTGTAATTAGCTGAACAAGGACAGAGTCTTCTATGGAACAGAAAGAAAAAAGCTTCTGGTTGTTAGATTTGAGGCATTAAAAGCAGAGTGCTTGCATACCTGCTACAAGACAGTTCGCCTGAAAAGAAAAATCTTCTGCTTTCAGAGACCCACAGACTCTGTGGCGTGGCAGCTGGGGCACCACATACCTCACTCTGGCAGCAAAAATAGTGGTGGAAGGCAAGAAATGTCAACCTTTAGATCTGGGCAGGTTGTTAGTGGGCAGTGCTTACCCAGCCTGGAGAGAGAGGTGCAAAAAGCTTTGAGACAAAGTTCCCCCAAACGTCAGGTCTCTGAGATTAATCTGTCATACCTAGTCTCTACTGGAGACCCAGAAGTGAAAGACACTGATCAATATTCAAGTTATATGATTTTTAAATTATTATAGCATTTTAAAAATGTTGTAGTTGTCAGAAGTTTCTATGCATTCTATAAGGATCAAGTCTAGGAACATAAGATTATGACACCTGAAAGCCACGCATAGTGGAAGGCTGTGCTTGGCACAGCTGGGTTTGTTGGGGTTCATCCCACAGAATGCAGGAGGGGAGACCAGGGGATCATCTCAAGCACACTTGATAGAAATATTAACAAATTAAAAAAGGTGTGGTGGGAGGGAATTCTGACTAAAAGGCTAAATCTTGGAAAAGGAGGAGGGAGATGGTTCAGAGCTGAGTTTCTGAGACAGGCAAGGCAGACTCAGTTTACCAATTCGTTTTGGAGGATGATCCTGAACAGTAACTCTGAAGAAGTGAACTTTTGCTGAATTTTGCTCTCAGCTTGCACAGCTGGGTGCCCAGGGAAATCCTAAATGACAGTTAGGGGAGGAGGCAGGTTTTGGTGTTCTCTATGGGACTTGTTTCCAACTTTATTATCATGTATTTCACTGTTGCTTCACTGGGATGAAACATTCATCTTTAAGCTGTCTGATGATAAGAATCCTTGGAAATTAATCTCAGAAGCACAAGGCATATATTTTTCTTTCCTATGGGAGTAATGAAGGCAAGGAGAATGGTTTATAAGAACGAAGCCTTGAGGAGCTTCTGCTTTTGCTGACATCCGAGCAATCTCCCAGTGAACTGTAAGGATCTAGTTTGGGGCTGATTTCAGGTACCCCAATGTGTTGGTGTATCTTTCTAAGTGTATAAATATAAAAACGTAATTTCCTGTGGTCGGTGATAGCAGGTACCTCTTTGGCAAAGTTTATGTGGTAACTGAGTAACTTCAAATCATCATAGTTTGTACCAGCAGAGCCCTCCACTATCGACAACAGTTGTTGCTGCCATCTTTTTTTCTTTTCCCACCGAATTCTTGCTAAGATAAAACTTGCATTGAGCTACCCTGAGCTATCTGGACTCAAGTTGCTCTACAAAGCTGTTATGAGTGTTGCCCAGCTCAGCTGACTCTATGACATAGCCTTTATTTAGCTCCTGCCTAAATTAACTCTGTTTAATCTTCTGTAAATCACAATATTCCATCTGAGTTTTTTGGGTCTCTGTTTCTTTACACTTCTTCCAAAGCCTAGGTCTGTACTATGGTTCTCTACCAAGAAAAAGAAGACAGATGTTAGATGAAAGGTAGAGGAAAAAAAAAACATGCAAGGACAATGGGTATCAAAAGGTGAGAGGGCATTTCTGAGAGCAATTGGGCAACGGAACTCAAGAATGACAGAATCTTAAAAAAATGCACCTTCTGTTTTCAGTTATAAATAAACAAAACTGGTAAACTTGTTTTGAACTTTTTTGTTTTTATACTTAGAGGTGCTATGTTTAGAGGAGGAAGAGAGAAGTGACATTATGTAGCCTCCAGCAAGATGCCATGTTTTTTCATACAATACATTCCTGTTAATTCTTCTTTTTTTTTTTTTTAATATATTTTAGTTTGAGTTGCTCATACAAATGATTTGAAAGGAAACATTCTTCAACAAATCTCAGCTGTGCCTCTAGTTCCTAGCATTTTAAAAAGAAAGATCCTCTGTCTTGTGTATTTACATAAAGCCTGAATGCCAGATTTGGAAGATGTAATAAAAATATGCTTTTCTGGGATTTGTTCTTAGGGGATGAGAAGTCCCCATGACCAAAAACACCCCAGTAATAAGCATTTGCTCTGTGCTGGCACCACTGTGATGTTAAATTATGAGCTTGTTCCCATTTGTAGCCAGTTTCCCCTCCTTAAATGTACAGTTAAATCGTTTGTAAATATCATAACTAAATCTGGAAGTGTAATTTAGTGACTCTATTTGAGGATTAAGAAGAAGAAGAACATTACTTAGAACTATATGTAATCTTTTCTGCTTTGTTTAATTTAGTTTATGCTATTCATGCCTTATCTTACAGTCATTCTTCACTCCAGCTTACTTGATACATTTGCAGTGCTGTTGATAATACCATCAGAAAAATAGCTAAATGTTCATTTCTTAGCAAAACAGAATGTGTATATGGTGAAGTGCATTGATATAACATTAGTGATGTGGGGTTATTGTCCCTAGGAAGGAAAGAGGTTGTTAGATCATACTGTTCATTTTCCTACTAGAGAAGATTTAAAACTGTAGAAAAGAGGTATTAGATTTTACACTTGGTCATACTAGCTGGCTTCGTTAAACACTTGGAGCAACATTGTAGTTTCCCTTACCATGAATGCCAAAGAATGGAAATTCTCTACTGGATACAGTTTATGTCATGGTCTTTGTTTCATTAAGGTGTTATTCATGTTGGGTTTTTTTTCACTGGGACTGCCCCCCAGATGCTGTGGGTACCTGATGCTTGATGATTGTGCCAGAGCGACAATTGCTGATTAATTTGTATATCTTATTATTCATTACAAGACTCACAGGATTTATTCTTGCAGGGCCCACCTTGTGATCCCTTATGGGCATTGAGTTCACACCTTCTCATTTCCTCCAGACAATATGGATGGTGAAATAATTTTAAAGACCTGAACAGCTGCTTTTGAAGTTATTCCAACTGCTTTTTGAATCATATAGTCTAAATTTGTAGCCTTACTTTTTGGGTTTTTTTTTTCATGAAAGTGTATCCTTTTCCATATGAACATACTGTACTGTCAGTGCACATAATTATTTGTCATATACTTGGAAGCAACATGGGACAGATCCTTGCCTGGTGTCAATACTCATAATTCTGTTGATTGCGTAGCACCATTTGAGCTTTTAGTTAAATTTTGCAGAGGACACCGTCACCCTCTGCTCAGTGTAAAGTCGAGGCAGGCACACAGGATGAAGTGCCTGAAAGATTACTGTGAACTGGGCAGAGCAAGGACATCTCCTAAAATAGTGGCATCCCATGTCATTGACAGCTAGTTTCGGAAAATCTGAGAGTTAGGTAAAAGGAAAACTTTGAAAACCAGCCTCTGGAGCTCAGCAGAGCTGACACAAAGCCATTCCCAGCATTCCTTACCTCCCAAACTGCTCCTTTAGTAGTCTAATCCAACGCCCAGAAACAAATAGCCACACACAAATAAATCCTCTGGCACAGCAGGGGCTAAGGAACAGAAATAGCTGTGTCTCAGTTACAAGGATAGATCCTCAGCCAGCAGCGGCCCCCAACTCAGAAGACAAATTAAACGCAGAGAGGCAAAAATGGAAAAGAGAGAACAATGTTTCTTTGGGGGAAAAAAAAGATGAACCATGAAAAAACAGCTGTTTGAAAAATAACTGGGAAACACACGCACACATGCATGAAGACACACTTTGATACACGGAACTAGTCTCATAGTAGAACATGAAATATATACATTAAAGAAAAAGAATTTATTAGAAAGCTTCAGCCCATGATGGGATCCAGTTATCAGGTGGCCATTTTCCACAGCAACATCAAACAGAGATTCATTATGATCTAAAATCCTTCATTTTCCTTATTATTTCCTGTGCTTATTTCTTTGAGATCTTCATTTATCTTACATTAAAACCAGAAAGAAGACTCATGCTTCTTCTGGCAAGGGGCAAGTCTAGATTCTTGTTTTCAAGTAGCCGTGAAACATAACTGTGTACCTGTAGTCCAGTCCAAGATTTTTAAGAACCTTTACTATTATTGACAAGGTAAGAAATGAGATCTAGAAAATGGCAATGCATCTCATTTTTTGAATCAAGAGAACTGTAATCAGGTTTGCTATAGTCTTGCTGTATCTGCAAAGCAATTTGATAGAAACTGGTCATTGTGCAGTTAGTGTAAAAATTGTACCGGTCATTTTACACTCTGAAAAGTGTAAATTTGTGCTGGTAGAACTGGAAGTGAGACTGCTATCTAATTAAATATCAGGGAGAATTATCTGGTGTTCAATAGTAAACTTAGTTTTAATTAAATTTATTTTTGACAATGGAAATTAATTGTTTCACTGGCCACAGGACAGAAGAGTACATTATAAGAACATCTAATCAACAGCAGTTCTAACACTGGAATTGGCATACGGGAAGCATTTGTCGACATGTAATTAGGACCCAATCCAACCCTCATTGAAATAAACTTTCCACTGATTTTAATAAGATATACATTAAACTCTGGACACCACAGTTCACTATAATGTGGTATCTCTGCTTTTAGAATTTGGAACCAGATCAAATTCTGTAATTTAGTTTACAGATTTGCTACAGGGAGTGACCTTACACGTACTGTATGGTTTGACAGCTACAAAACAGCTGCTATCAGCTTCGAAGAATGGTCGTTTTATAAGCTGGGACAACAGTTTGTCATGGTATATTGTTAGACTGAAGTAGATACAAGTTCAGGAAACGTGGCAAAAAGACAATTGCCCAGTAAAAAGAGCACTGAAATTCTTTGGTTTCCTACTTGTGCAAAAAAGCATCAATCGCTGAATAGACGCTCTGAGGAAACTTTTCAAAGCTGCTCACATGGCCTAAAAATTCAAAGGCAAGTCTTTGAAGTTTTTCATATTCCTCATTCTCACAGTAGTTGATGGCTTAGTAATCAACACAAAATCTGCAGGAAGGGAGATAACTCTTTTATAATCTTAATTTAGTCTAAGTTTAAAAAATGACTTTTCAATAAAAGTACCCATGGTGCAATCCACATCCCTGTGAATGTAACAACTGTATTTGGGAGTTCTTTGCAGTTCTTCTGTAAGTTTGGTCACTCTTCCAAGCTCAGTGTTTAAGCCGGTGCTTGTCATCTTTAGGTGCATGGAAATAGGTATCTGCAAAAAAAAAGACTTAATTTTTTTCTTGGCCACCTACAGCTACACCCTTTGGAAAGTCACAGCATTTCTGCAGCACTTAAGCGTCTGCTGTGTGACTGACACTAGCTGCCTACATAATTTTATAAATGCTATTCAATAATGATATTTTGGCACATGTCCTCTCAACCTATTAAAATGGCAATTGCTGGAGACAGCAGCCGCGCAGGCTGATCAACAGGAAAGATTTGCAGTGCAGGTGTCTCCAGCTGAGCCAGTTGTGAAGGCTTTTTTATATAGCCAGTGGGCAGAAATGGGTGCCTTTAGGTTGTGATTCATCTGACCCTTCAGTAGACATCTAAAATAGGCAGATGAACTCACTCCTAAAATTGTGTAGTGGCATAAAGGAAACTGAAGGTAAGTGGCTTTGTTACGGGCATTCACACTGTAGATACCTACAGTTAAGTGAGATCCATCTTGTCCTGCCTCATGGATTTTGACCTGGCAGCACTTAGCTTCTCCCTCTGATGCCAAGCAACCAACAGCAGTGCAGTAATACTATATAAAATATTGTGTCCAATATTTTTCATATAGGGAGATGCTTTTAATTAATTTACTTTCTGATCTCATGACCTGCCATAGGTTTGAGTCACCAATAAAATCTCCTTTACTGTAATAAAATGCATTTTTGATGTCATAAAAAAGTGTATTATTAAGTCATAATTTGCAAAAATTATCCTTGTAAATAAGGCTAACTGTATAAATAAAGATATAAATGCAAATAAGGGTAATGCTGGCAATTGCTGCACTCTTTAAATGACTTACTTAGCAAACCCCCAAATAATTTAAACCATTTCCCTGTCCCAGGGACTGACTAATGCATGCAGAATTATCAGTTTAACCTTATCTCAGCATGTGCTGAATGGTGATGAATGTGTTCTTATTTATAGTCATGGTGCAGAAAAATCTGTGTGTGCTGAAGTCCATGCTCCAGCCCTAGGGATCTAACAGAGTCTGGAAAAGTTAGTTGAGAGCTGTCTTGGGTTTTTCTGTACTTTAGTTCCTTTAGTTAGATCTGTAGTGAAGAGTAGAGGCACTCCAGGAAGAATGAGATACCTGGGTGTACCCAAATGGAAAAGTTGTCTCAAACATGTACGTTTCACAGAGTGGTTATAAATGTTGAATGATTGTACTTGTAAAATTAAAATATTGCATCTTGAGAAAAAAACCAGCCAAATAAGCAAAACAAAACAAAACCAACAAAAAAACCCCAAACCCAAACCCACAAGTTAGATATTCCTGAGCCATTAAAACTTGATTGGATGAAAAGCCTTTTTGCTAAGGACAATCAGGTCTTAGCTGGTCTCTTGCAAAACCCCAGAGTGAATAGGTTTGTGATTACTGGGGACAGACAGTGAGAATTATGAAAAGTTCAGACTTTAAATGAAGAATGGATGATCACATTCCAGCATACTGGGCTGAAGTGTTTCTTATTCCTATTAGTGCTGCTTATAACACGTCTTGAAAATAACCATACTGTGCTTAGAACAAGTCAAATTTCATATACCTACTGGCAGATTGGCCTGTGCCTCATCTGTGTTGGCTCTATGAATAAATTACCATCCATGCTCAGGGTGGCTTGTTCAAGAGCATCTTGAATTTCAAACCATACATAGTTCTCTGATTTATAGGTGGCAGATGATTATGTGCTTGAGAATGGGCTTACAGCCACATTGGCTGTCATTGTCACTGCAGATGTGCTCTACAATGTGGGTGATGCCCCAGTACCCACAAGGATTTTCCAAGACTTGCCGCTCTAGGATTTGGATTCTCCCTCTTAGACATTGTGCTGCCGTCTGATGAGCAGGTGTCCTGCACATGAGAAATGGCAGGAGCTAAATGAGCTTTGCAGGGGTTAATGGTATTTTTAATAGACCTGCCTCCTGTCTGGGTGCCTGAGAAGAAAAATCTACAGGAACTCAAGAATTAATTACCCCTGATGCTGAGAAGGAGCGGAATTGAAAAGGTGATCCCAGAGAGGGGAATAGAAAGATCTAATTAATAGATTGTAAAGCTAAAAAAGACTACTGTGACCATCTGATCCCATGTAGCAGAGGTCATAGGTCTTCCCTGAATTAATTTTTACTTGAACTTGAGCATTTCTTTTTAAAAGCCATCCAATGTTGATTTATAAGTTGCTAGTGATGGAAAATCTTGCAGACATCTTTAAGCTGTGCCAGTGATTAATCATCTTCACTGCTGAAAAAAAAAAAAAGGCATAGCTTTATTTTTGGTCTGAATTTGTCTGATTTCAACTTCCATGAATCTCAACTGTGAGTAGTTACAGAACATATTGACTCAATTTCCATTCTTTTACTCCACGTCCAGCAAAAGATATGGTTCTGTTTTACTTGGACTATCTACATTATTTCAAGGTCATCAAGAGAGAAGACGAGAGAGAGAAAAAAGGAAAGAAAGAAACTGATGATCAGTGTCAGTATTGGGATTTCTTGCTCTGACACTCTCCACCAAGCTGACAGAAATAATTCAGAGCTGTGTTTCAGAAAGGTGTTAGGCACTGCATACTGCAGTAGGCATGCAGGGAGAATGTAAAAGCTCCTTCGCACTCAGGTCCTCACGTTTCTCATGGATCTAGGCACTTCTGAAGACCCAATAACAATGCTTTGGTACTGAACGGTTCTCCACCACCCACCTCCTTCCCCTCTGAACCCTTTCACCTTTCTGCCTCAGTTGCCCAAGGAAAACCTATATAGAAATGGAGAAGAATGCTGTAAGGTTAAGCATGATAAGACTGGGAGGTGTCCGTGTGCAGAAGGAAAGGGGACTGTATGAGTATGTAAGATAGACGTGAGTGTTGGTTGGTAACTATGCAAAGGAAGGATCACTTCCATATCATAATTCTGACTGGGAATCTCTGAAATCTTAACATTTTAGTGAGCTGTTGCATCCATCTGCTCAACCATCCATTTGCTTTCTGAATACCACAAGGAAAGAACATAACTGCTGCCTGCTGATCCACACCACAGGTTTGGGATCTGCTCCATGCCACTTTGAAATTATCAGAAAGGCTCTTCTGGATTGCAACAGGCCCTGGATGGCCCTTTCCCCCATTGTGTTCCCTGATGTCCTCCCACTGAGGTATGCTTCTTGCAGATAATAAACGGTGCACTCTACATTTCTCATCTGGCTGGTGAGTATTTTAACTCCAGTTGTCACACTTGCAACCTGCAACCATAATTCTCTTTCAGTAACAATGCCAAGTCTAAAGGCAGCATAAGTGATGTGACTGTTTTTTGCGTAGATTCAAAGAAATGATCTCAGGTGTGACTAAATTGTTCCAGTCAGGTTTGCTAATTTTCTCTCTCTTGTCCTCTTTTTCCCTCTTTATGTTTTTTTCCTCCTCTCTTTCATTCAGTTCTTCTAGAAAGAAATAAAGGCTGTAATATTGAATGGAAATGTTGTGATTATAAGAATTAATTTTTTGAATAATCTGACACTCTATTTTACTGAATCGGAATCTGAAAGGAAGATTTTTATACAGAAAAGAGATGCTAAAATTTTTCTGAAAGGAGAAGTACGATAGAAAATGTAGAAATTATTTAGAACAAGAAGACATTAGTATGGAACCGATAAATATCCAGCATGAATGAGGATTAGCAATTAAGATAATGTCATGTTTTTTCCTCTCCAATTTTCACTCTGAAGGAAATGCTGCTTTTATATCTTTTAGCTTAGCTGTTTCATTTATCTGCGTTGTGCTGCAAGGATAAAAATAAGGAAAAGGATGTGGGGTTTTTTTTGTTGTTGTTGTTTGTTTGTTTGTTTTTTTCCCAGCTCCTTTTGATGTGAACTGCCTTTGATTATGAAGTGGAATGAATTATTGATTTTTGATCCAGGATTATCAAAAAGAGTGCATTTGTGCTGTTTTCTTTGTCGTATAGTTTAAACAAAACTTTTAGGGTTATTTTATGGAAAAGCTTTCTTTGCCTAACTGTCAGTTTCTATGTACTCAAAGACATCTGAAATCCTGCCTATTCCTCTTAGTCCTTCGTGATTACTCAAGAAAAGGTCCTGTTTTTCTTTAACAGGAGCCTTGCCTGGGAATTGGCTTCAGGATGAAGGTCTGTCTTTTTATTCAGCTCTTGGTTGGAGTCTGGTTGACTAATATTGCAAGATAGTATTAATACTTTGCTGTCAGAACTTGTCAATCCAGAGAAAGCAAGTCTGACTCATTGGAAAATATCCCCATGAGAAAGAGACTTTCACAACTGCCTATCTGAAAATATGGAAAGATAAATGCTACGATTCAGGCTTTTCCTCCAGAGAGAGACTGTTCTTCAGGAAAAGTCAAAACACACACATGCTCGAAGTAGGCTCAACAGATTTTACAAGATATGACATAAACGACAAAGAATTTCTAGCAGTGGCTTTCTGCAGACAGATTTATGGAAGATAGAGGGCTTGAGGATTAAACTCTCTGTTGGCTGGGTTGAGACAACCTGATTATTCTGTCCAGCTGGAAAAGAGACTAGTAGCAAGATCCATCTCAAGAAAATTAATCTATTTAAATGGTGCAATGCTGTCTTCAGCTGGCAGTGTTGGGGTGACACTGAGCATAAACACTCACAGGTTGTGGCTTGCATTGATATCCTTAAGAGAACAACAAAAGGCATGAGGAAAATTGTACCAGGTGTCAAATACATCACCTCTGAAACTGAACAAAGTGAACAAAAAGTAAGTTGAAAGAATGACTTCGTATAGCAGGGAGCTATGCAACTACAGGCCATCAGCAAGATGCATCCAAGATGTGAAATGAAGATTAATGCTAAATTTAACCCAATTCAATATTTTGGTATAAAAGTACAGTGGGAGAAAAATACTGTTAAAATTGTGTTTTACATTCCATACCCTGCTGATTTTTATTTTGCATTTTCACTGAAAGTCAAGCAACCAATCGGATCTTTGTTGGCATCTAGAAGATTCATGTGGAGATGCAAGGAGCTGGAAGGATATGATGGGAAAAATGTGAGTAAAAATAAAAAGGGAAAAATTCAGTATAATGGTATTTTAAAAAGATGCAGATGAACCTTAGCTTCAGATGACATGCTTTTAAAATTTTTAAAATAAAACTACTCTGAAGACCATGGAGATAATTATTTGTACATTTTTTTTTAAGTGTCACCTGACAGAATGTCTAAAGTATAATTAATTTATGGATGCAGAATCAGAAGATGCTAAAGAGAAACACATTTTCTTAAAAGTAAGGATGAAGGTCATGTCCTGAATACATTTGTATATCTGTTTCTTTCTAGCACAACTTTGGGCAGAACGAACCAGGTGAATACTGGGATGTTGTTATTGAAACGTCTTGTCTAATTTTTGCTTCCGTGAGTAGTTCTGTTGGTTTCGGTGTGGTGTCCCCAGTCATGGAGGGCAGTAGATCTGTTGTCCTGTTCCAAACTGTGCAACTCTCTAAATACGTATGAAAGTTGCAAGGATCCACCAAACAGTAGCTCTGCGTATAGACCCTGTACATTGTTCTGCTTGAGGTTCCACCTCCTACACATTCCCCAGTAGGAACTGTTTCTCTAAGGATCATCCTTGGAGGCCACTCAAGTGTAGTACCATCATGGTGATGCAATACTCTTTTCTCTGGCTTATTTCCATGGTGGCAGTAGTAAAAGTAACGTACATGGTCCTACCCATCCTGCCCCAGTCTGTCCCTCTCTGTCGCAGGGCACGTTACCATTTGGTCAGTTGCCTTTACTCCATAGAAGACGAAGAATTGCAGATTCATGGAAGAGCTGAATTGCCTTCGGTTAAGCTTATAAACTTTTACACTGATCAGGGCTGCTATTGTTCTGGGGGGCCTAGGTATCTCTTAAATACCATCTTAAGTACCCCCAAGACAGCACCATACCTCTAAGGTATGCAGGGTTACTGCTGCAGAGGGGTGGGGGGGCAGACTAAAGCTTTTTTTATAATTCATTAGTGATGGAATTGGACTGTCCTAATGATGTGGAAAAGGAAGAAGTCCCCAGGTCAACTTTCTGTATAGCAACAGGGAAATGTAATGTGCAGGATTTCCTCCATGTGCTTATCTGGGGGGAATGATGTGGAATAACTCTGATGAGTAATTTCTCATTTGAAAATGATTTACAGACCTTAATTAAAATCTTCTGCTGTTACCTTCTTCTCTTCATGAATAAACCCCAAAGTGCCTCATGAAAAAAGGTTGTTATCATTATTGTCATTTTATAATGCAGATATCAATGTCTGTGTGTCATATGGGCTAGAGTCTGTAATTCCTTTAGCTGGAGTCGAGGAGTGTATTTCTTCAGAGAATTGAGTCCAGCCTTATTTAACCAAGGCCAAAGGCAAGTCACAAGCTGTTTTAGGTTTATAATAAAAATTTCCTGGTTTTCAACCCCGTTGCTCATTTCACTCAACCATACTGGCTTTCTGAAGTGCTAGTGGTGCGGAAGGAAGAAGATGCTTTATGATTCTTGATGACTATAGTGTAGCAAATAAAGCTCTAGGGTGCTTTCAAACTCACAGCGATCTCGTGGGGTGGAAAATTAATCATGCTGCAGCTACCGGAGAATATATTTTTTTTACATTAGCTGCTTGGGTCTTTTTCCAAACCAGAAGATGATAAAGCATTTCCACTCCTGGATGAAGACAAAAGCGAGTGCCATCAACACAAGCAGTAAAATAAGCTGAATAAGCTTGTTTGGACTCCTGCTTACTAATTTAATTCTTTTACAATCATTTTTGGCTGTAGTTATAAGAACTATTTGCAGTATAAACAGTTTTTTTTTAAAAGGCCTCAGTCAGTTGCAAATGTTGGATCTCAAATTTTTCATCTAGTCTTTCAAATTTAGCTGTCAATCTTTCGTTACTACAGAATATTGGTATATTCTGTATAAATGTATGGACAGTTAAACTCCTGGAAAGTGCTTAGAAATTGTTCTCTGCAGTCAGTATATATCAGTAGATGCAGATAAAATAAAACACAGATGGTGGTTTGAGGTTTCTTGAGAATCCTGATATTCCTATTGAAAAAAATCTTAGCATTTTTTCCACTGCTTTCTCATGGACCAGTTCTGTCTTCTTACACAAGAGACCTTTCCAGACACCTTTTTCATACTAGATATATTGGGACAGGAAGGGGAGTCCTGTTAGAGTCCCATATTCACTATGTTTAGGGTAATTCACAAATGCCCCAGGTTCCTACTCACAGGTTTTGTTCTCCAGCTTGCCCTTATCTAAATGAGGCCATCTGGGGTTTCCAGCATGGTTACAGTTTCCTTCTAAGCCTGTCACATTCCCCTGTTCATAGGCTGCAGCATGCAGCAGCCCATGAGCACTGGAATTTTATATGCTATGAGCAAGGTCAAGCTTAATGTTGTCGACCTTGGTGTTGTTACATCACTACAGAAGGGATAAAAAAAAGGAAATCACGTACTTGTCACAGCAAACCCAGTTCTCTGGTTTTGCAGTTCTGCCACCCTTTCATCACATTGCACCTCCACCACCTTCTTGTAACCTGTAAGTCAAAACTTACGTCAAAACCTACGTCAAAACCTAATGCTGAACTTGGAAGGGGGGATAATTTTCTTTGCCTAGCACCTGCCTTCACCTTAACCAAGTGCTTTTTCTTAAGTCATAATGGAACCCTGTTGCAAAACTATTAATACTTACATGTTCTTTGAATTTCAGCAATGGAAGGACCTTTCTACACTAATTAAAATGCTGGGATCAGGGTTCTATAGTAACTAATGATTTTCTCTTTTAATTGCAGTCTGTTGGTCTCAAGAAAGTGCTGCACATCATCAACTCTCTCAACTCCCTGGCACCAGACCACTTCCACTGCAGGCTCCTACTAAGGGGGAAAACTGTAAGTTCAGCAAAACCAACTCAAAATAGGAGGAAACAAATGATCATGAAATGAAAGAAATACTAAAAAAACCCACACAGAGAAAAGATTGTTGGTCATCATTAGGCTTTACAGCTCTTCTTGTGCAAAGCTGCAGCATTTGCTAGAGTGTGCTGAGGAGTTGCGTGCAGGAGAAAGGTCAGGGATAATTGTGAGGGTTGGCACCCGTGGCGTTACAAAGGTTCCCATGAAATATTTTGTCTTACAGCCAGCTGTTTCCTGACATAAACAGGGCACAATCCTTGTTAGCCAACTGCTCTACCAAAAATTTAATTTGGAGACTCATGAAACAACTCAGCAAGATGAGAAAATTAAATCACTAAAAATTACTTCTCTGTGATAAATTCATATTTTTATAACATATGGATGCAGCACAAGAACTCAGGATGCATTTTATTATGGACATTGTGAAAATTAGTAAAAGCAGTTCAAACTGCCTAAAACGTTACAGTGTCTCTGAATTGATACTACAGGGTTTATTTTCACTATATATCAGGTCCTTTATGCTTCTCAGAAGTGCAAATGGTCTTTGGATTTGAATAATGGGCCTGTAGCTCACTATCATAGCTGAATTTTTGACTAAGTAAGCACACACTAAGTGCAGACTCTTCTCCATGAACTTCTGGCTACTGCTCTTTATTCCCATTTATTAAGTAAATATAAGTGAGTCAAATGAAAGATTCTGCCCCAATCCCTGCTTATTTGGGCATCCTTTCATTGTGATATCTGACCCAGTAACTAGATAGCGCAGCAGTACTCTCACTCAACCCTTCATCTACTCGATGAAATATAATTGCTTTAGCAGATGTGCTGATGCTTGAGTTCTTGTTGGGGTAAGTTCCCAGCTGTGCACAGTTCCTGAAGAGTTTCCAGTTCTTCCTAGGAAGTGGTGGTCCCATTCATTGGTGTTTCCACAGAAGATTAGATGTCTTTGGACAGCCCTTAGTGGTACCGCTCTTACAGTGAAACCCGGGGAGGCCTTTGAGTGCCAAGACAATATTCAGCCTATTTGGTGCAGTGCAGGGAGCAAATGCAAAGGAAGAAGACTTGTGGCTCCTGTGGTGACTTCTGTTGCTGTCTCAACTGTTTAAAAAAAATCCCAGCAAACAGGTTTCAGGGAGAGAGCTGTGATAGGAAAGCTCATGAGGAACTAAAAAATCATTCCTCACTAAGCATGGGTCAGTATCCAGCCTTGTGGAATATTGTCCCATTTCATATGCAAATCAATGTTTTTTATGCTGTCCTTAAACAAACTTCTAGAAGCATGAGGAGCACAGAAGACCTGAAGAGATACTTAACAACTTGAGGATGGTGATGCTGCAGAAAGTATTTGTTTTACTTGAAATGTATCTCCTCAGCATCACCCTCATCTCTGTAGTCGACTATTTTAGCTGTTTTCCCTCCAGGTATATAGTGAAAAATACAGACAATTATATTGTTAAGTGCTTCAGAGAGAAAGTGAATCAGCAGCCTGTACCACTGTCCTTCTGGTTCCGTCCCTGTGGTATGTGTCTGTCTCTCCTCTTTACTCTCTGCAGATGTTGAATAATGCTGGAGACAGGATTGTGGTTGAATGAAGTTTGCCACTGAGGGCTCTGGAGAACTGAAAGGAAGGAATCGAGACATTGCAGGACATCTTTCTTAATTTCTGCTGTCTCCTGGCGGTGGTGTAAAGTACAGTGCCAGTAAATAACAAGATTCTGCAATAATTTGTCCTTCAGTGACACGGAACTTCTCCTTCAAAGTTGCTCAATATGCCATTTTCTTTCTCATGCTCTTGTTGTGATACTATATTGAATTTCTGTTTCTTCCCCACTTCCAATCGATGCAAGATGAGCCTTTTTTCACAGGCCCTGTGGGAGTTAGGCACCCATTTCTCAGCAATTTTCCATCTGAGCTAGCACCAAATTTACTTAGACAGTTCTTGAAATCTCACCCGTAGAGTTTGATTGTTAAAGAGTCCTTATTGGAAACTCTGATTATTACAAAGGTTACCGGCAGTAAACATTACTTTGTTATGCCTGTGACGTGTGTGCAGTTGATTCATAACAATAATGACACTTTTCACCTAGGTAGCACTTTTCATTTGAACTGAAGGATCAGTCTCAATATTTCCATTTTGCTGGTGTTTCATATAAATCTCTGCATTTGTCATTGACAAATGAAAGAGCTTCAGACATGTTTTCCCCATCATTTGTCTCTTGGAACATAAACCAAACAAGGAAAGTTCATGTTGTATCACAAAGAGTAGGAAAAAAACCCGAGTCTGTTGGCTCGGAGAACTTAGCGATGGCAGATATGATGAAATAGCTGGGGGACATGCTGGGCCCCACACTAAGTGTAATGGAAGGCATGCAGTCAGCGCGTGGACCGAAACGCCCTTTGTAGGTCCTGGGGCATCATACACGGGCCTTAATGGCATAGCCTGCCCCTTTCCTTTTCAGTGCTATGGTACGTAGATAATAGGGTTTTGCTTGTGTACTCTCCACGTATTCACTCAATTGAGCATGTAACAGTGAATCATGGTGACATGATGTTCCTTTTTCAAGCACGGTGAGAAAGATATTTTCCAGATAGAGTTCAGTTTGTTTTCTTTTATGTGTGATGGGAACCACACTTTGTATTTACAGATGTTTAACTGTTCCTTGCAACCACACTATTCATGCTTTTTATTACACGTGAATCAAACCATTCTGACAAACTCCTTTGTCACCAGGAAGTCAGAAGGAGTTAAGTACTCTTTGGGTAAGGTGGTGTTGAGGACTTCCTATGCCACCTATCCTGATTTTATTTCCCTTTGCACAGCAATAAAATAATAATGGAAGTTCACAAGTAAGATTTTTGTTTTGGGTTACTCTAAGTAAAATATAACGCAACATCCTAAAAGCCCTTTTTGTCAGGCATTGAATAATCATTTCCTAAAGACAACACATCATTTAATCTGTTTGTTAGTGTGTGTCATGCTATTAGAACTGGCTGTGCTGGGAGGTGTACAGATGCGCAGTCCAAAGAGACATAACACAGAAGTCTGGGAGGGAGGCGGAGTAATGTGTTTCATCATTAGGAAATGTATAGAAAAAGAAAGGTTGCACACTCTTGTCTTAATCTGAAAAATCCTTCCCAAGGTTTCTGGCAGATTGAGTCTGCTTCCCCTTCTGTCCCAAGCTTTTAATATAAAAAAGAAAAAGTGATGTCACAGAAGTAAAAGCTAGAAGAAAACCACAAAGTAAAGTAAAAATATACATAATTAAAAACATATCAGCAAATGGCTGTTCTGTGGTTTCTGTAATGTGGACCCCATAGGAGAATGCAGCGTGTGGGACTCTGGTTGTAGCTCTAACCCTGGAGCTCTTTTTCCTAACTCCAGTGATGTGTCCTCAGGATAAAAGCGATTCTTCCCAAAGATGGTTTAAAAATACTAAATGGATTTTTTCCATAAGGTGATCTACAAAATATACCCTTCAATAAAATGAGCAAAGAGCTCATGACGGGATGCTCTTACTGAAAAAAGCTCTCAGCAACCAAAACAAAAATTGGCTGTGGAGGCAGAGTTGAATTGAAGCTCTTGAAAAGGCTAGCAAAATAAAATCATTCAGAGGCTAATAGGTCATATGAGCCTTAGCTGCTTGCCATGAACTTGTACTATGTCTGAGATTTTAAGAGACTATTGCTGTTCTTGCACTGATTCTTTGGTTTTAGATCCCTACTCTTTCAGATGTGCTCTGCAGAAATTAATTTGTATCTATCTGATCCATCTATTGCTATTATCACACTTACTTTAAGTAAGAAAAGTTGTCAATTTTTCAATTCTTCCTCATTTTTAGTCACAGGTTTTGAAACAAAAGAGTTACAAAAGGAATTGGATGCTTTCTTACAGGAGATCAGAAATGGAGAAGGAACAAAGTACAATTTAACAAAGTTTGGCATACAAAAATGCTTTAACATACCAGATTTTATCAGTAGAATTTATCAAGCTTACTAAAGCTTTCTTTGCTGAGCCATTTATTCAACTAGAAATTTCCAAAATGGCAGTAAACATAGCAAGAACTTCTACACTGTTTCTTTGTTTATTTGTCTTGGGAATAATTTAAAATTTAAGAGATTAGACCTGTGTTTGTACCCCACAGGTTAGGTTCAGAGGGATGCAGAGGGTGGTTGGAGGAGCATGCAGGTGGACTGGAGAGTGTAGTGGAGAGGGTTGGGTGGAGGGGTGACACCTGCTATAACTGTGCTCACACAGGACACTGTGATACTGGTTCAGATGTACCTATTGTCCTTGTAGGCAGCCTGGACTAAAGGTGGGGTCCCTGATCTTCCCAGTGTCATTCCTGCAACAGCAGATATGAGCTATAGATGTAGCCCCAGCATGGACAGAGGAAGTAAGAGTGAGAACATCTTAAAATACCTTGTACCTTAATTTAATTTCCTGGGTGCACTAGATGGGCTCTTTCAAAGTAGGCTCTGAGGACACTTTAGCAATATATAAACATGCATAAAAATGTATAAATGTATATGTAAATGCAGAGATAATATGGGCATTGTGGGAATTTGGCCTTGATCCTCACTTTGAGGCTGCCCTTACACATACCACCTTACAGCTAAAATGACAGGTGTAACTAAATACCTTCATCTGCTTCAAACGAACTGGGAAGGAAACAATGAGTTTATTAGCCTTCTCTGATTTTGGTCATCTTATTTGGAGATACTATGATAATCAACCCACATTTGGAAGATTGGAAGGGCAAAGGAATATTTCCCTTTTTATAAATGATGGTGAAAAAGAGTTAGAATCACAGAATGGTTTGGGTGGGAAGGGACCTTAAAGATCATCCAGTTCCAACCCCCCTGCCATGGGCAGGGACACCTTCCACTAGACCAGGTTGCTCAAAGCCTCGTCCAGCCTGGCCTTGAACCCTTCCAGGGATGGGGCATCCACAGCTTCTCTGGGCAACCTGTTCCAGTTCACTTTGAAAGAGCTTTACAGTGAGGGATAATTGCTGTGTGGGGGTTTACCATGTGAGATGAGTTGTCAGCCTTCTGCCGCTTGTTCTGTCAACGAGTCTAGTCAGTGCATCTAGAACAGCAAATGGTCATTTCTGTGGTGTCTTTCTGTGAGGGCTCATATTGTGCTGAATGTTCTCCTAACAGTGCTTTAGCCTGTTTGATGACACTAGTCCTGAAAGTATCCAAAGAGCTTATTTAGAAATAAATATAATTTAGCTTAAATGGAAAGTCAAAATATCTAGTATCCTGTTTTATTTCTCTTAATCTACCTGGGCACCAAAAAGCAGAAAAATCCAGTTTCCAGCCATATGTTACACATCTAGATATCTGATTTTAGTGGTGCCTATGACATGGAAGGGAGTTCAGCTGGCTCCATGAAGACTATTAGAGGTATTGTTGTGCAGAATATTTTACCTGGAAAGCATATTAGTACATGGGTGGAGATAGCTAGAACTTTTGGAATAAAATATGCAAACAACTGAGTTTTAGTCTGAACTCACATTGGAATATTTTTATTTTGTTTCTGTTTTTTTCTTGTAAAGTGATTCCTTGGAATTTTTTTCTTCTTTTGTTGTTATTTTTCTGCTTTTAACTCACGACTCATTGTTCTGAATTTAGGATTTGCCTATCTGCTTTCTCAATATAATCCATCTTTTATAAGATTAATCTAAAAGAACCCTTTTGTTAGCACATTCCCTAACTTTTCAAGTGTATACTCAAACGCCCTGCACAAAATGAAAGCTGTCTTTGCATTCCTTTGCCTCTGTGAATTAAGCACTAGCTTCATGGACACTGGGTGAGAGCTTTGGTTGTGGTTGCTCTGACATACATAGCTCCATTTCTGTTTGTCATGGTTAGTTTTATATCTTCTGGTATCTTTCCTCTGCTCATCTGAAATAAATCTTTCCAGCTCAAAACAAGCACTATTGTGCAATTTGTTGAGAGTTGATTTGTAGTAGTTTGGAGGGAATGGGGAACAGTTTCACAACATTGACTAGAAACAAGTATGCGCAACTTTTACCTTTCTGACCCCTTCGCTCACCCACTTCCTGTTTCCTTTATTGCAAAAGTTAATCTCATTAAAAAAGAAAAAAAAAGACATTATCTTTTAAAAATAAAACAAATATTTTTGGACTTGTTTGTTGTTTTGGGAGACAGGTATTTCGCATAGAGTTACAGAATTGAAATGTCTTGTAGGATGTCTGATGCTTTGGGAAGAAGAAATTGAAGAGAAAATGTGTATCTGCTTTGCATAGCAGAGTTCACAAAATGTTGTATTTACAGATAGAGAAGCAAAGAAAACTTCACCAACAGGTCATCTGGATCTTGGTTGTGGACGAACAGTAACCTCCAAGCCGGTGAATGATTCTGGCTTCCTGCAATGATATTGAGCTCTGTCAGTTCACTCCATCTTGCAACAAACCTTATGAGCTCAGGAAGTCATCAGTGGTACTTCCCAAGCTTTTTCTCATTAAGTACATGTTTTCTAGATGAATGCAAGAGTGGGACACATTTTGTAGGCTTGAGCATTGTGACATTTTCCTTGATTTGTGCAATCTTTTACTCAATATTTGATAATCCAAAGTTTTTATCATCTATCATTTACAAGAACTTGCTGTGTGAGTTTCACAAACAAACCACAGTTCAGTGGTAACTGGGAGATGTCAAAATTATGTACAATCCTTCAGTGTTCATTTCTTTAAATTTTCTGAAGACTTAGATTGGTAGAGTTTTGTATACAGCAAAAGCTACAAGCGATATAATAAAACATTCTGAGAATCTGGGTTTCTGAAACAGCTGTATATCTGGATGAACTGTTTGATCATTTACCAGGGACAGTTTCTGGGTGGTGTTTGTTCTCTCTACACGCTGTGCTAAGTGCTGTTCAAACTGCCCTTGACTCCCAGCCAACAGATGGGAAAGTCATTAGCCGTTAGGTTTGAACAACTGTTGCTTTCTGTGTTTACAAAGTCCTGTACATGATCTGTATGTTGACAAGTTATAAATTGAGTGAGAAATGTCTGATGCCTTCTCAGTCCAACTTGTGTAAAACATTGCAGTAATCAGTACAGGGTTAATTCAGCGTACTGCAGGTCTCTTATCCAGCATGGAGATGAGGGCTGGAGCAGCCATCTGAAAAGGGGACAGTTAGGTGGTGGGAGAACAGGAGCCATCTGGAACAACAGCACAAGGCCAGTTTGTGACTAGGACACAAAGAACATCCTCATAAAAGCATGCGCATTTCCTGTGCTGTCACCAAAGTCAATAATCTTTGTAGGTCTAAGAATAGCACCCCAGGTACATAAATCTTAATAGTCTTTAGTCTAATTTATGCATCTGTAGCACATAATCAGTGCTCTGCTCAGTCTTGGCAGAGATGCTGGGGCAATAATTTCACAGAAGTAAATTGTCACGGACAATCTCTAGAAAGTATTCTCCACAACCAGTATGTTATTGACACTGAGTTTGGCATTACCCTCTTTTTTGTCTTATTGCCTAGATTCCTCAACAAATAAACATATGATCAAATTAATCTAGCATTCAGGGGTTTGTATTATGGATGGAATTGGCTCATTATATTTAATTTATGTGGAAAGAATCTCCATTAGTTTGTAATGTTTCCCTGTGCTGTAATAATATACTCAACTTCCTGAACTACTGTCCAGAGGCAGAAGCTGGTTAATGCAGAACCAATATTTTGTCAAGATACCGGGAGGGGCTGACTTGGTAGAAGTAAATCAATTTGGATAAGAATTATTTCATCAGTGGCTGTTAGAGGTTAGCTATTTATTTACTTTTTGTAACCATACTATTGCAAATATGTGATTAATTGCTTTTGTATTGAAAAAATCCACGAGAGGGGAGAATATTCAAAGATTTAAATAGGTCAGCTAACAATAATTTTCAACATGAGTCAAACATCTCTTTGTTCATGTTTAAAATCTTTGTCAGTGACAGGGATGATGGCATTGAGTGCACCCTCAGCAAGTTTGTCGACGACACCAAGCTGTGTGGCGCGGTCGACACGCTGGAGGGAAGGGATGCCATCCAGAGGGACCTGGACAGGCTGGAGAGTTGGGCCACTGCCAACCTCATGGAGTTCAACAAGGCCTGGGTCGGGGCAATCCCTGCACAAGTACAGGCTGGGTAGAAAGTGGATAGAGAGCAACCCTGAAGAGAAGGACTTGGGGGTACTGGTGGATGAAAAGCTGAACATGAGCCGGCAGTGTGCGCTGGCAGCCCAGAAAGCCAACCATATCCTGGGCTGTATCCAGAGAAGTGTGGCCAGCAGGTTGAGGGAGGGGATTCTGCCCCTCTACTCTGCTCTGGTGCATCCCCACCTGGAGTGCTGTGTACAGCCCTGGGGCACCCAGCATAAGAAGGATATTGACTGGTTGGAGCAAGTCCAGAGGAGGCCACAAAGATGCTCAGAGGGCTGGAGCACCTCTCCTATGATGAAAGGCTGAGAGAATCAGGCTTGTTCAGCCTGGAGAAAAGAAGGTATGTAGTGACAGGGAAGGGGGCAATAAGTTTAAATTGAAAGCTATTGAAATATATTAGATTAGATATCAGGAAAAGATTATTCACAGAGAAGGTGGTGAAGCACTGGAACAGGTTGCTGAGAGAAGCTGTGGATGCCCCATCCCTGGAAGTGTTCAAGGCCAGGCTGGACGAGGCTTTGAGCAACCTGGTCTAGTGGAAGGTGTCCCTGCCAATAGCAGGGGGGTTGGAACTAGATGGTCTTTAAGGTTCCTTCCAACCCAAACCATTCTATGATTCTAAAATTCACTTTGTAATACCCACAGATGTGACTGTCTCAGTCCCTTTACTTGCAAGGAACTGCAGATCAGTTTGATCATGATACTTCACTGCTAAGGGCAATGAGTATATTTTACTTGGCAGATGATGAAGCCCTTGGTCAGAAATAATCTGTCTTTTCTCTCTCTCTGCATAACTATACTTACACACACTCATACATGTATCTACTTACCTACATGTAAGGGATTAAGAACACATTAGATTTGTCTTGGCCTCATGGTGAGATGGGGAAATTTTTGTACACTTTCTATTTTTTGAAGCAGAAGCCCAAGGATGCACACCTCATTCTCCATTCAATCATGTGTCATCATTTACCTCTGTGAAAAGTGAATACAAAACACTACCAGCATGAGTAAAGCAATTGTAATTTCTTCCCATAAGCATGACATTATAAAGCATAAGGAAGTGAAAAAGCAGGTTCTTCATGTTGGCAGGATCAGGTCTCTAGATGCTGTTCCCTCATGTGCCAAGTTTTTCTTGCCATATTTCTCAGGTAATTAAGTTTGTTTATGGGAATCCGTGTTCCTTTTCCCTCCTGTCCCCTTTTAACAGTAATTTTGCCCTGAAATCCCATGCTGAATGGAGGTAGGTAACAGGACTGCTATACCTTTACAACAAAGCAGTGAACTGAGTCAAAGATGCAGATATTTGTTATCAGTGTGAATTGATTTAAAAGTTTCTGGTTTCAGGCTAGTGAGAATTCCTTAACACAGATTGAAGGACTATTTTTCTGACTGGCAGTCTGTGGCCTAAGGGCTTTGCATTTGTATGTTCAGTGCCTTTTCTTTAATGTATCCTGTGACCACAAGCTGACATGTTGCTCTGTGAAAATGAACAGTTAGAGGACTAAGGCAGAATTTTTAAATCAAAGGTGTTTATTTGTTTTTTAGTGTAACATGGGAGAATTTCCAAACTAAACTTCTCACTTCATGAGTATTTCTGTCCAAACCTTTGGAGTTATTATATTTCTTATGCAGTTTAAAGCAACATGCCCTAAAATTATGAGAAGTTTCTGATTTTGACCTATTACTAATTAGACATAATATAGCAACATGCTTTTTATTTTTTTATTTTAATTTTTGTGTTATTAACTTCTGAAAAGTGTGGATCATATTTCCTTCTTCATATATTTCCTTCTGAACTTCCTAGTTCAGACAGAAGACCCTTCTGAATGAAGGAATTAGGGCATTTTCTCTAGGTATAAAAAGTATAGGAAATCAACCAGACTTTAGTCCCATACAGTGCTGAATGTTCCAGCGATTATCCAGGAAAGCCCTTAAGCACATATTTTGCTTTCAGCATCTGAAGGGTCTTATTCATATCAATGGGTTTACTCAAGAATTTTGGGAGTTTACGGCCAGATTTCTTAGCACCTTGCTGAAAAAGGAGATTATGATGTGAGGAACTGAGGTCAGACTAATGATCAAAGACCTGCTCATCTCCTCAACTTTGAGATGTGCTGGCATTTTATGAGGAAGAGAGTGAGAGCCAATAAGCATAAGCCTAAATAATTTACTCCTTTTGACTACGGGTTGTGCAAGGGCTAACAAGGATTATTACTGCTCCTAGGAGACACTGCTACTCATAAAAATGGCAACAAAGAGAAGCCTGTATTTGGATGGCATTGACTTGGAAATACAAAAGGAAAAACTGCAGCTCTACTGAGCAGGGTGGGGTAAAGAATTGAAAAGAATAAAAAAAGTCAACTTTTCTTGACGTGAAATTCAACTATATTTTCCCCAGAAAAATGAAATGTAATACTGGTAATTTATACAGACAGTTGAACAAATTGAAACCACATACAGAAAATTAAGTTATGTCTTTATGGAAAGAACAGAACACGTTTAACAAGCACTACCTAGAGCCAGCAGTTTTTCACTATGTAACATGCAGGGTGTTTTAATTATGCTGAGGCCAGAATGTCCAGGTTTAATCAGCTACTCTTTATTTTATTTAGTCTGAAAAAATCTAATAAGATTTTTGTTCTTAGATTTTTTTTTAATATTCTAAATAAGAATTAGAAATAAAACACACGTGTCCCTATATTCTTAAGATGCTAGGTTACATTTATGATAATTTTCTTGAGTGCTAAAAGAAAAAGATAAAAATACTTACTCTGGTAAAATTTGTGCTTGAATTGTAGTGTTTTGCAAATGCCTTGTTTTTAATCACTGTATTTAAGCCTAATTCTATGTTGTATGGTACCTTGGTTTGTATTATAAAGAGATGGTGAAAAAAGAAGGGAGCAATCTCTTGAAAACATGTGTGCCCCAAGTGGGTTCTTCGTTGTAGGAACTGAGCTATATTCTGTGGGTTGTTAATGGATATTTTTATTGCCTATTTTCAAATATTGGCTCACTGATAGCAAGAGGGTGTGAGTGAGATGCAGTTGAATTCCATGGTTTTTATACATGCTGCTTCTGCAAGGAAGTTACATGTTCCTATAGTTGTGCCTGTTTCCTTATACGAAAAATGAGTAAAGAATGAAAACTGAATGAATCCTTTGTTTATATGGAAAATGTAATGTGAATTGATAATGGTAAATACATTTTACCTGAGGGCAGGCACTGGATAAAATGCAGAAGCAGGCTTTGACATTGGGACTGAAAGTGGTACCTGACGGTGTTCCTCTCCTGTGATGGTTCCGAATACCAGGACGAAGAATCACTCTTATTTTTTGCTTTTGCTATTCCAATGCATCTTGATTTGTTTGGTTTTTTCTTGTGTAACAGAGAATTTTCAACCAGAGAAACAGGCAATGTAACTGGCTCATAATTGCCTTGTGCCTACCAGAGGTGTTGGGAAGATGTGGTTTGAAATGTCCTCAGACAGAGGAGAGAGCCTGTCTCTCCCATATTTTGGTTGAGGAGACTAGTCAGATTTGTATTGGGGTGTACAGTGTGAGGTGGAGGGAGGAGTAGTGGTGGGGCAATTTGCTTCTGTTGAACAAAAAAAAGAATAATTCTGCTTGTCTTTTTGAAAGAGAGGTGGTAGATACCTATGTTCAGGAAATGACCCCCAACTCAAGTGGTACTTTTCTGCAGGTTTAAAAAAGAGGCAAGATTTAGGATGTGTTCTTAGGTATTCCTTTTTGCTCAGTTCTAGATGGTTCCCTAGAGACTTTGCTGTTTTGAATCTCATTTTGAGATGTCTAATACTTCCCTGGCATCACTTTGAGAGTCTGGTCACCTAATACAGGGTTGTGAATGTGGCTTGGCCAAAAAAATTAGATTTATGATGCTTCATTATTGCTGCTCATAAATCATTTTTGGCTCTTACTCAAATAGACTACTTTTTTTTCCTTTATACCTAGTGATTCTCTGAGCTGGATGTTATTTAAGCGAAGCAGCATGGGCAGGATACCCCCTAAAAACTAGATTCAATCAAACTAGCCTTTGAGATAAATGAAGATGTCCAAAGTATTTTATATCTTGTAATTAAGATATGTGTTTGCTCAGATTAGTCCAGAGGTATACAGAAGGATGGCATATCTTTTGGCTACTTTCTGCAAATCTGAATCTTTATCACATGTTTGAAACTTTGTGCTGAAGTGCTCACATTTTTTGTTACCCATTTTCACTGCTTAGATATGGATAGTGTATAACAATCACTGCGTATTCAGAGTAAAAATAGCTGAAGTACCTATAATCTATTCCCCCTTTATAAAAATAATGATCTTGCTGTAATTCAAGAGAGACTGACCTTACAGAAGCCACATAGCTATCATTATGTGTGTGTATACATCCCAAAACTATTAATAATAATTTCCATTCCTTGACTGGATGGTGGCCATTTGGTTAGTCACCATTCAAGTGCAGGGAGACCATGTAGCCTGTGAAAGCTGCATTTGAGACAGCGAAACTGCCAAAGACATCCAAGTATGTAACTTGACTATTCAATTATACTAACAAATGATGATGGGTAGAGCTTGAGAGGGTGGAAAATGAAATGTAGACCCAATTTTCTACTAGTAATACTTTCGAGAATGGCACTCCACTACTTAATGTTAGGTTTTCCTTTCCCTGTCCTTTTTTACCCCTCTTAACATCTCCAGAAACTTAGCAGTCTCAGCTTTTGTGCCACTGAGTGGCTGTACGGTTGACTCTCATCTCCACAGATAAAAGTTTCTATCACCACAGAGGGTATTTTTTTTCATTTCTCCTCTTCCTGAAGCAGTTTTTGTCTGTGAGTTTATTCCCCACATTTGGAACATGACCTAATGTCCGTCACACTTGAAATAAATTAAGGCTAGTTCAACATTATCTGCAAATCCTAGCTTGGCAAAAAAAAAAATCAGCATGCAGCAAAAAGAGCAAACTGTTCACCCGACTAGGAAGAAAATGGCAATATTGCCAGCTTTTATTATGATACTGTGACTAGTATGATTCTCATTGTCCATGCTCCTGAAAGGAAGGAGATAGATAAACTTTTGCTAAAAAAGATTTATTTAGAGTCTTCCTGTTTGCACAAGAAGTTTGAAAATTTGACCTCAATATGCCCTAAAGATTTTAACCCAGGAAATGAAATATCCTCATGTACATATTTTTAGATTTCATGGATTTAAGCTTCACCGTAGGACTTTTGGGGTTTTACTCAGTGTTTGAATGCTTGTGGTTAGCAGCACTACAATGACTAATAAAATCATGGGGTTTTATAATCAGCAAAATATAAGATTACATTCATACTACAAGTCTGAGTGCAAAGGATAGAGAACAGCTGTATTTCACATGCTGTTTTTTCCTTCTCACAAACCATATCTTAAAATACTTCCCAGGATTAAAAACACAGAAAAAAATCTCACCCCAACCCTAGTTAACTACTAGCCTGGGGAAATAGAAATTAAGAAGACGTGATTTCATCTAAGGTTAGAAATGTAATGAGGGATCAATGAGACATGAAAATAAATAGAATATCAATGCCATAATGTTATATGAAACAACATCTAAGAAGATGCTCACGTTCAGAGTGCCTAGACTCTATGAACAGAGAAACACCACAGAGCAGAGGTCAGAAGAGGTGACAGCGGCATCTGTGAGGAAGGCTGCAGGCAATCAAGGCAGCTGGTTTAAAAAAATGGAAAACAAAAAAATGTGATTGGCAATTTTTACTAGATCATGTGATGCCTGCTTGTCACTGGGGACGATGTGTTCAGACAGTGTTGCTTGTTAGGTAAGCTGAGTCTAAAATCCATTTTACTTTTGTGAGTGAACACATGAATTGCAATTGCTACACCATGGAGATCCTGTTTCCATTAACTGATGTGCAGCACCAGCAGCAGATTTGTATTCTGTCATGAAGCTGACATGTTGTACACCCTCTTTACCTCAAGAGAGATAGAGGCAGAAACAAGAAGCTCCAGGCTTCACAAGGCAGGGGGAGATGGTCTCCTTGCCTGCAGGAGCTGGTGGAGGAACTGTGTCCCAAGGTAAAATGAACCATGGGAGGAGGTCAGCAGACTGCACAGGATCAGAGAAAGGGATTGATCAGATCTCAGAGATCCTGCAGACACGGTAGTCTGAACCCCCAGCTACACCAGAAGAGGGACAGGCAGAATCTGTGTTCATCAGGTTAAGAAATGGAGACTCTAATGATGGCAAAGGCTAGAAGCTGATGACTTCTGGCATCAGGAGCATGGCTTATGCTCCACTTGTAGATCTGCAACTACAGAACATGTTCAGTGCCCTGGCTTCAGGTAAGGGACCAAGACCTCTCTCCAAGAAAGCAACCATATCTGATGAGCCTGAGCCATGCAGGAGCACCAGGAGGAAGCACCAAGTGATAGCAGTAGGCAACTCCCTGCTTTAGGGAATAGAAGCCCCATCTGATGACCAGCCCCATCTAGGGATGTTTGGTGGTTGCTGGGAGTTCAGATTTGGGACATTGTAGAGAGGTTGTCTAGGCTTGAATGACCCTTGGATTATTATCTCCTGCTGCTCTTCTACATGAGCACCAATGATATTGTCAGGGAAGGTCCTGACTGAAGCATGACTGCATGAGTAACCATCTGGAAAGCAGATTTGCAGAAAGAAACCTTGGTAAGAGCTGCATTAGGAAGATCATTGCTGGCAGGTTGAGAAAGGTGATCCTTCCTCTCTGCTCAGCACCACTGAGACACATCTGGAGTCCAGAGCCCAGTACTGTGCTGCCCAGTAAAGAGAGACATGGATAGACTGGAGTGAGTTCAGCAACAGTGAACAGGAATTATTGGGGATTGGAGCTTCGGACACTCAAGGAGAGGCTGAGTGAGCTAGATTCGTTCATCTTAGAGAAGAAAAGGCTCACTGGGGGATCTTAGCAATGTGGTCAAACATCTGCTGGGATGATATAAAGAAAGTGGAGCCAGACTCTTCAGTGCTGTGCAGAGGAAGGAAAAGAGGCAATAAGCACAAATAGAAATACAGGAAACTCCCTTTAAATGTAAGAATTTTTTGTTTGGGTTGGTGTTTTGTTTTGGGTGTGGGTTGTGGTTTTTTTTTTTTTTTTTTTTTTTAAATTGTGAGAGTGTTTGAACACTGGAAAAGTTTGCCCAAACAGGTTGTGGAGTCTCCATCTTTGTTTCAAGATCCTGCTTTGAGCAGGGAGGTTGGACTAGATGATTTCCAAAGGTCCCTTCCCACCTCAGCTCTTCTGTGAGTCCTAACCCTTGAAATTGACATTGATTTGTCTTTTGGCAGCCAAATATTTGTTCCTTTCTTAGTGTTCAAGGCAGGAAAATTGAGCATATTTTATAATCAGCTCATGGAAGTTATTCAAGACCTATATGCACAAATAAGAGTTTTTTGGGGCATATTCTTCATGTTTTTAATTGGAGAAAGTCATAAAACACTTCCTCAATACCTCACCTGGCCATTTTGCAGAAAAAACATGATGAGGATACTGGATATAGGTGGATGGGAAAAGCAGGGAAAAAAGGCTTCTGAGCCTCATGGGGTAGTGACAAGTAAGGATTCTGCTTTGTTTTTTATGTTTTCTCTAAATCAGAATTCAGGCCAGATGTGTTCAATGAGGACAGGAGCAAAGCTTCAGAATAGTCCATGTTAACTGTGTCAGTAGTGTGCAGAGGCCATGGCTACAGCTGCTTTCTTCCAGTACTGTGAAATCTGCAGGATTTCAAGAAAGCCTTGAAAATCCTCCATTTAGTTATGATATTTTTCCAATACAACCATTTTAACAGGACAAACTGGTTAGAGGAGTATTTAATAATCCCGTTTCCCAGAATTACACTACTAGCTACGTCCCACCACAAGTTTATTATTATTTTGTACACAATAGGCTACAGTTTGGCTGGAAATATTTTATACCAACATTTCTCTTGGATGAGATGATGTATATGAACAACAGAGTGGCTTTATGAGGCAAACACATTTTGTCAATTTTCAACCGACAATATTGTCTCATTTCTTTGCAGAGTACTGTTTCATGAAATCCAAAATGCCGTTGCCTACTGATACTGACAGATGCCGTAAGAAAGAATCTGTGGATGGACAAGTCATATGGACATGGCAGCTATAGGGAAAAAATTGTGAAGGTCTTAGCAGTCTATCTTTTTCAGTTAATTAGGTCGAGCTGAGAAAAAAAAATGCTCCAGTTGAGTAGCCTCATATTGTATATAAAGCATGTTTCAAAATACTGATACTAGAAACAGACCTATACTTGATTAACTCCAGATTATTCCAGTGATGTTAATACAGAGAAAAAACCCCAGCGTCTTCCCTCCTCCATCCCCTTTCCCTGCCAGAGGTAATCCAGAGATTCTTGCACTGTTAAAGTCGTTATGACATATTTTGGAACTAGCAAAAATGAAAATGATTCATCTCCTCTTTCCTATGATGTTTAAAAATGTATTTTGCAGTAGCTCTAAGTACAAGGCAGCTAGAAAACTTTCAGCAATTTATATAAATAAATATTGTAGGAAAAAATCTTTGAAGTGGGAGATCATGAGTGAACACATCTGCTTAACAGAACTGAAAGCACAAAGGTTTGAGACCTTTCCCTTCTGTTCTGCTAAACAAAATTAAAAAGAAAGATGTGCTTTGTTTTAATGTTTCAGTCAGCAACTTTTTGCATTGTTTTGTTTTTTAACACTTATATAGCAAAAGGAATGTGTAGATGAACAAGAGTCTCATTTCTCTTAGTAACACAAATATTCTGGTTCTTGTTTATAGACATAACATAAAAGTCATATTTCATAGTAGGACTCCCATGTAATTGTGACTAAATAAAACCTTTAGGAGATAATGTTAAAAAACAATCTTCAGTTCTTTAATTTCAGTCATGAGAAAAATTTTTGAAGGTACTACAGTTTAATCAATTCAAAATAATATCCAAGAATCTGACCTTGCTTTACAAAGAGTTGTCTCTTGATCAAAAGGATGGAGCACATGAATTAAGAAGTCTTTTCCATCTTGAAATAGTAGGATTCTGTGATTCATTCTATTCATAGCACAGCCTGAAACCTTTTTCCATTATTATCCAGTCAGGAATTCTGAAAAAAACATCCTTAAGCCTAATGATCTTGTTAAAATATTTTTTGAGCGGAGGAAGGGATGAAATAGACAAAATCGAATCAGACCTCAGTAAAGATTTTACCCATAGGGTAAATGAATGAACAATTTTATAATAACTTTTCCTCCTTTTTCATACAAATATGTTTTTTCTTCAGGAAACATAAATGCTAGATGTTATAAGGTCTTGTATGTTACTGCATGCTAAGGATCCTGTGGCTGTTAGTCACAGGAAGATTCCTCTTCCAAACTGATAATGACCATGGCCACCGTAGAAGTTTCTTCATAAAGAAATGGGTGAACTTCCTTTATGTCCTGAATACTGTATCAAACCGTACAAGATTGTCGTGGAACAGTTCAGGCAATTATTTTTTCTTGTGCTTGGGTGTTGGACATCACATAATATTTCATGTCCTTGCCTTTTCCTCCTTCCTCAAGTATTTTACAGGAAATATTTCTATTATATATCCTGATTAGATTAGATGATTAACATTAAACTGCCTTTGTTGTGATTACGGCGTCTTCAAAACACCATGATATATTACAAAATATATATAATGAGAAAAATGAAAGGCACACATTTTACAAGATTCTTACTACGCATTTTGGAATATATATGTTTAAACAAAATTGACATAAGTATGACTACAAGACTACATAAGTTACTCCTTTCTAAGATAGTGTTAGATTTAAGGAAACCTGTCATACTCTTAAATTCCTATTATCTTATAATATCCATCTAAACTTGTAGACTCTTACCAAACATATTAATAAGATTTTTTTTCTAGCATTAAATATTAAGCTCTGATATCAAGTATGTATAAAGAAAAATGTCATTTTAATTCATTTATTAATGGTGCTGTATATACTTTGCCTTTATTTTACCTTGCAGTGTGTCATTATATAGACCCACAAGGTCTCTGTATTTCCTGCTTTTGTAGCCACATCTTTTAAAATACTGTAGTCAAGATAATTCTGGCAAAATCTTTCTCTTATGCCCACTAATACTACTATTCTATAAAAAGATAGGTCAAGCTTAAATAATACAATATGTTGTTTTGTTGGCATGTAAAAAGATAAAAATATATGTATTATTATTTTGGTTGGGAAGATGAAAAAAGAGAAAGCATAGTTAACCTCTTTAAACAGGGACAGGGAATCATAGAACAGTTTGAGTTGGAAAGGACCTTCAAAGATCACCTAGTCCAATTCTCCTGCCTTGAGCAGGGATGTCTTTAACTTGATCAGGTTACCCAAAGCCCCATCCAGTCTGGCTCTGAACATTTCCAGTGATGGGTCACCCACAACATCCACCCATTCCTGTGTCCCACCACCTTCATTACCAAAAAATTTCTTCCTTATATCCTATGCAAATATACCCTCTTTCAGTTTAAAACCATTGCCCCCTGTCCCGTCATTACAGACCCTGGTAAAACGTTTTTCTCCTTCTTTCTTGTAATCCTCTTTATGTATTGAAAGTCCAGAATAAAGTTTCCCTGGTCTTCTCTTCTCCAGACTAAACAACCCCAGCTCTCTTAGCTTTTCTGTATAGAAGAGCTGCTCCATCTCTGACTATTTTCATGGCACTCCTCTGGATCCACTTTAACAGATCCATGTCCTTCTTGTACTGAGGACCCTAGAAGTGGTGACAGTAGTCCAGGTGGGGTCGCATGAGACCAAAGGAAGAGAATTACCTCCCTCCTGTGACCTGTGCTAGCCATGCTTCTTTTTATGCAGCCCAGAATACAAAAAGCTTTAATGTAGAAGGTGATGATAAACAGGGATTTTATAAGATTTCAGAGCTTCCACTTGCAATAGGAACAGAAAAAACAAATCTCTAGGACAAATATATTACAAGAACCAGAAAAATATTCAAGAGCCTGTGCAAAAGTGTTCTTGATAGCATTTTTTGTATCTTACAGTTGAATTGGCAGATTAGAAGCAATTAATCTCACTCATCTTTAGCTATCTGCATATGTTAGGCTTATTTTTAGTTTTACAAGGATTGAGTATGTCCATGTTAGCTAGCAAACAGTAAATGAAGCACTGTGACAGTGCTCAATCTAGCAAAAGCATTAGCAAAGAGGAAAATGTAGTAAATGGAAACAAATCAGCACTAGAAAAAAAAGCTAAAGGTATGGAATGTCTCAGATCACAGGGAGTGATGAACTTCTAGGTAAAATACTACTTCTACAGGCATGAAAGCAATGGAGAAGCAGGACTGGTGTCTATAGTATGAGGGACAAAGACAGGAAAATGAATGAAAATATGAAAAGGATGTCAGCAACGTGTACTTACCTGGCTTCACACCCACAAACAAGCAGCCATAAAAGGATTTCTCATCGCTGACAAATCCAATATCCACATGTAACTTGGAATATATTAAAAATACTTAACTAGGGATAGGATTGTATACAAAAGATGTCCAGAAAACAAGACATTAAAAGAAAGCTCCAGTAAAAGGGTCAAAACAATGAATTAATACTGAATAAAAATGAATGCCAACATGATTACACGGGTAATAAATTAAAAATACAAGGATTTAAACCATAAGAATCAAGAAGGGAAACAGGTGACTTGAAATACAGGCGTATTTGTCATAGTGCACATTATGTGGAGAACAATGCAGAAAGGCAGAAAGAAAAATGCCCTATCTTTAGGCAGTAAAGCACAATGTGTGGGAAAGTGAATCACTATCCTCTAAACTCATGCTTTTTAAAGAAGGAAAATAAGTAACAATCACCAAGGCTGTAAAGATTTCTAGTAATGGGAAAGATAACTTCAGTGTAACTTTAGAAGATGAAGAGACGCTGGGGATGAAGTCTTCCAGAAGAATGCCAATGATTCCATTTCTATGTTTGCAACTATGCTGTTAGACCAATGATAAATTCAATTGCCACTGGTTTATGGAGCCAGGTGCAATTTAGTGCCAAGAACACCAGTAAACAGAAACATTAGACTGGAGAAGTGAAGCCAACTGTTGTTCATCTACAATAAACTCATTCAGGAGTCAGTGGACAAATACAGACTCTTGGTAAGAAGCCCATGAACCAGTAGACAAGGAAACCAAGGATATGGTACACCTAGAGGCAAGATGAAGCTAGAAGTAGTTCCTCGCACAGTCTGTAAAACTACAAGAACACAGAATGTCTTTAATGTTGTTGTAGCTAATAAAGACAGATGTAGCTGCCTACAAAAAAGACATCATTTCGACCCTTGGCATTTCCAGCACAGCTGTCTAGAACTGCTGAGGAATCCTTCAAGTGAATTGTAAAGTGTGCAAAATCCCATTATTTTAAAGAAAAAAGAAATCATTATCATGACCACAACTCTAAAATGCTACTATCCTGCAGAGTGATTAGAGTGAAAGTATAATTTTCAAAGGCATATTAGGAAAAATACTCATCTAAAACTAGCAGGCCAAAGCTGTTGCTACTAGTTACGTAATATGCTCAGAAAATGCATCTGGAATAACTGCAAAATTTGTTAGAGTTTTATCTCAGAGGCATTAGAAAATGACTGTAAAAAAGCACTACCCAGTGTACTTGAATGGTTACAGTACATCATTTTGAATCTTTTGTGCTATGAGGTTAGAATAAAAGTTATTCAAAAAATGCTCATGTTGGAAATACAGTAAATGAAGCAATGTAGAGCAAACTTGCTAGGACATGGAGAGTGCAATGAACATGAGATAATATTATCAATATTCTTTAATGTCTCCGCAGCACTGAAAACCACAGCAGAATAGTAGCAGGCAGCCAGAGGGCCTTAAAAAAGGACCACGAAGTGTCTTGGATACCACTTGGCTTGTGCAGGAGAAATATAAAAGGTAATGTATATTAAGAACTACTAGCATACCACCAAACTCTTTAAAGAAATAACAGTGTGAGTCCCACTAATAACATCACAGGCATGAAACCCTTCCAAGATTATCAGGTTGGAAGGATTGTGATGGTTGTGTCAACATGGTTCACATCCTCTACATTCCAGTAACCTGTAGTCCTGGCAATTTACCAAACAGTTGAAAAAAGACACAGAAAAAGCAGTATTTACAAGGCAATAAAAGAAACTGTAAGGAGCTTGGCTATACATCTTAGTCTTAAGAAGTCTTAGTTTGCGGAAGGAAGCTGGAAGTCAATCTTTATGTGACTGGATTGATAGCTAAAGTTGTAACCCTGTTGCAAATAAAGCATTTATTTAGGTTTTAAGTCATTAGTCTTTATGTGATATTCATCAGCCCCTGGTCCATAAATTAGGTTGGATTTTTTTTTTTTTCACTTCCCTTTGTTGAAATATTTTTATTTATTCCAACAGGATGAACAACTGATGGGGGCAGGAGGGTTTGTTTGTTTTTTTGTGAGCCATATTTTCAGAGACTTGAGAAATTTTCCAGAACCTGCTCCAGGCTATTCTATTGATATTTCCAATTCCTCAGAGGTTGTAAGAAGGGATTAACTGTTGGATGATATCCCCCTGAGAGACCATGAACACCAGAAGTTGAAGGCTTTGCAGCATAATAATCTGTGGAAATGTCATCTGAAAAGCTGAGATAATGTCTGAAATTTGCCAATGGGCAAGAATACTGTATCTGGGGATGTGAAAAAGATAGGCTTGAGCTTGATTATAAGAATTCAAGAAAGATGGGATTGAATCTGAATAGAGAGACTTGTGGCGCTTTGGATTAAATCTCACAGGAGATAAGCACTTGCTGACCTTCAGTCCCTCAGTGCTCTTCTGCCCAGACTTTTAGTGCACTTGAATGTTTGTTTCTTGACCTTGAGCCCTAGCAAAGCAAAAAGGTTTAGAAATACTTGAATTGGATCTGTTGTTATGATGATCTTTTCATGAATAATTTTTTGGCGAGGTTAGTCTAAATCTGGATGCTATTCATGAACAGTTAGTATTGCAAGATACAGAGGAAAAATCAGTGATTCTTTGAGAAGACCAAATGGCAATGTGCTGTAAAGCGTAGGTTCTTATCTGCAGGACAAATATTTTGATGAGCTGCACAGTCAGATATCTTGCAAGTCAAGGACTGCAGACGGCCATTAAGTTGATTATGTTATACTATGTTGATTTTCTGTTCCATTATAGATAACTGCAGTCAGAAGACAATTCACACACACAATATATTAGCTACGCTTTCTTTGGTTTTGGGCACTGAGTCCCTAGAAGCATATCAGTTTCTGTGTCCAGGTAAACCAAGGCCAAACAGCTACGTCAGGAATGTGGCATCAGGATGGGATGAAATGGGATGTAGTACAACAGCTGAGGACTTGTCACGGAGTGGTGAGGCATAGGTTAGATAATATTTTTTGTCTCTATATGTGTTTTAACATTATTTTTACTATTATTTTACAGTTGTATATTATTGACTCCAGTATGATTTGTAGTTTGTAATAACTCCTAAGCTTTATTTCTGAAGAGCTGCTACCTATGCTACCTAACCAGTTCTTTTTCCTCTTATCATTTGCACAGATGTTGTTGGGGTGGGGTTTTTTTCCTCACTAAACAAAGTACTGTGCTCAAACCCTTATTACTTTTGCAAGCAGAGGTTTCCTCTATTCCCAGTGCCCACATTTCTCTCTTCCAACTCTGTCTATGTATTAGGACAGTTTTTTCCCCACATGAAAAACAGTATCTTCAGGAGTGTTGGGCACTTGGTCACTCTTACATGGTCATGTGAAGAATAATGTACCTTGCAGCTCAAGATATTCAGAGGCTTTGGATCCTTTTCCTTATGATATGAATTTTACCAGGCTGTACTATTTTTCTCTCTTATGTATTGATGTATCTGAAAATCAGTCTGAAGCAAAATGAGACCTGAAAAGATTATGCTCATTTTGCTATGGTAAGGATGCATTCAGTTATGTACCAGATGATTCATGAGATTTCTAGTAGTGGGGAGTACTTATCCTACCCACCTCCTTTATAGGACCTGATAAATATCTGTTCTGGAAGAATATAGGGTGTTCAAAAGTTAGAATAACATAGGTTAAATACCATATGCTCTAGATAGTTATATGTTTCTAGGAAAATCTTCCTTCAATTACCTCTGAGCAGTTTGGGTCTGCTCAGAGCTGCAGGAAGATCCTCTGGTTTCCCTTAGTCTTCAAGGCTGTGGTCTTTCCTACATCTATCCCTCCCTTCATTCTAAAATACTCTCCAGGCTCAGTGTGGTCATTTGCCTTCAGGGAAGTAGAAATCTGCTGCTTCCTCCTGGGACATCTTTTTGATCCAGTGTATATAGGCAGGATAAAATGAAAGAGGTGGTCTCCCTTCCTGCTCAGCCACATCCTCTTTAATACCATGTGCAATATACAGTACACACAACAAACTATGGTCAAAGAAACAAATCAGTAGCATTTCTCACTCAGAGGCTGATAAAATACATGTATTTAACATGATATTTCGGTGACTCAGAAGTTGTTATTTGTCATCCAATCAATAAATTTGTCTTAGAGAACACTGGTAGCAAGGATGTAGATACTCTGTCTCATCTATCTGATTCTGTATGAAGTACGGCTCAAAGAAATACTATACTCTCCAGAGGCTTGCCAACTTTTGTCTGTTTCGTATGTTGTCAGGGCTCCTGACAGGCGAGATGAATCAGAAAATGTTTAGGTCATTAGCCCCAGCACACTACAGACATAAGAGGGTGCAGAGACATCTCAGCTCTCTCAAATTTTGAGCGCTTCAGCACTCAGCTGGTGGCTGGAAGTCTTAAAAAAGAGATTACTAGGGAATGTCACTACTCCTAGGACAAAAAAAAAGGACATAAACTGTGATGGGCTTACCTTGGCTGGGCACCAGGTGTCCACCAAGCTGCTCTATCAATCCCCTGTTTAGCAGGACAGGCTGGTGAGGGAATAAATAAGATTGAAAAAAACTCCTGGTTCAAGGTAAAGGAAGTTTAATAAAGCAAAAGTCACATGAAGAAACCAAGGAAAACCAAAGATTTATTCTTTACTTCCTGTCAGCAGGCAATGTCCAGCCACATCCTGGGAGGAATGGCTTCAGTACAGGTAGTGGTTGCTGTGGTCTCAACACCTTTTTAGATACCAATGCAAAGCACAGCACTAGGAGGGCTGCTATGTGGAAAATTAACTCCACCTCAGCCAGAACCAATACATAAACAAAAGAAGCTGCTGCTAGGTGCCCCCTTTGACCTTCTGTATGTTCTGCTCTAACTTGAAAAAGGTCTGTGGGTCAGGCCACCTCTCTGATGGGATGAGAGGGCAAATTTCTTAAATTATTCCCTTAATATTTTAAAATTATATATTCAATATTGAGTATATAAATCAAAGTTTTCTGATGTATTTGTTGTTGCCTGAAACAGATAACTTTAATATAATCTCCCACAGTAATTTGTATGGGTTGTATGTTGGATGGAGTTATTGAAGATGCAAAGTGTTTTGACATTGTATATACTTTTTGTGTTGGCTTTCTCAATTACCTTTGTTCTTCAGGGCTGATACAGGGCACTGTAAATTGTTTTAGGGTGATGTACATTATAGAGAAACATCAATTGTCATAAACAGTGCATAGGTTAATTCTTGAAGGCTTTAGCAGAAGCTGCGGAGTCACTGGTACTGAGTCTTATTTCCAGGGACTGAGATATTACTTACAACTCCTGGAATAGAGGCTCTCAATCTGTTCGATGCAAATAAGTTCATTAATGGACTGTCCCAATTTTTGAGAACACAGAGAATAGAAGGCTTTATTTGGAGAGTTTTGTGCGGCTAATGATACTTAAGGTGCTTAGCTCAAAGTTCTGGCTTATAGTCTTGTGTGTAGAACTTGAGTTTTTCACTCTGATTAGGAAAAAGAACAGGAAGTGTTTTCAAGGTCAATGAAAAGTTTCTATTCAGGTGACTTCCAACATTTAACGTCCTCATTTGCTGAAAGCTTTTTGCTTTTTCCAGTTGACTACTGCATTAGTAATTTTTTTAAATTGATCTATATTGCCAGGGCCCTAGGACACCTGTAGGTGTTAATGGCCATGAGCAGCCTCACCTGGGACTGCCACCCAAGTCCCATCCATGGGCCCAGGGTCCCATTTCAGCTCAACACAGTCCCTGCTGACCTTCATTGGTCCCTGTACCCAGGGGGATGCCTGATGCACTGGCCTTGGTGATGTCCCCAACTGACCCCAGCCTGCTCTGCTTCCTGGCAGTGGGATAACCCCTGCCCTGTGGGCTCGATGGGAACCCTCCATGGCTCTCAGTGCTCAGTGTGAGGGAGTTGCTGGCCCTGCTGGACCCTGGCATCCATTATTTCATAACTAAAATCTGAGGTAGAGATATTGGTTTTAGCCATAGACCAAACAAATATTCACCCATCCATTACCCAGTTATGTGCTGCTATGAATCTTAATGTCTGTCTCTCTAAAGGAAGGCTTTTGTAAAATGAATTTTTTAAGATATAAACTATAGAGTAGATTGCTAAGGAAAATGTAGCTTTGCAATTGCTTAGCAGTCAGAAAGTAATTCTTGAGTAAATAAGTGCTTTACTGGTCTTATATTCAAATGATTTCTATGAGACATTATTCAGACCATTTTCTAAGAGATTTTGAAAGTAAATCTAATTGTGTATTTGCTATTCAAACAAACAAACAAAAAAATCTATGTGTTGGCTTTGTGAAAAATTCAATGGATTATAGCCTTTCTGAATATTTACACAGCTTTCATTTAATCATCCAGAGCCATTATTTTTACCAGTAAGATACAGAAAAGTGAATTTCTATTAAACTTCTAAAGATCTGTTATTGCTTTCAGAAACTATCTGTAGTACAGTTAAATATTATTGTTACTCTTGGGAGAAAACAGCAGAGCATTTTATTTATGGTTGCTTCCAAACCTGGAACTAAATGAAGCCTTGCCTTTTCAAGGCCAGTTGAAAGGGTGGTGGTAACTCCACAATTAATAGCCCTGGAAGACTGAGTCTTCTGAGAATATTTAATAGGTAAGAAAATAACTTTGGTTTTATGTCCAATCACAGAATCACTATTTTTAGCATTTAAGTCTAGTACTAATCCTTTCATTGTTCATCCTGAAGCTAGTTTTGGATTCTAAGTCTACCCTGTCCAGAGTGGATTGTTGAAGAGTGTGGTTCCTGACATTCAGCGTGTATCTGTGTAGCCCTGTAGACTCTCATAGGTTGGGTTCAGTATCAGGATGACCAAAGCCGTCCTTGCAACCCTCCTTGAAGCCTCATTGCCAAGACTTTTATTACAGGCAACGTAATAAGTCTCATAAAATATTGTTGGCTGCCAGAGGGTTATAGTTTTATTTTAGGAATTCTGCAAAGTTTGAGATAGTTTCAAAGCATTCTTCTACTTATGGAATAGCCTTTCTTAGCTGAGGATCTCAGTGTGCATCAAAGACATTAATTAAAGACAGGTATCTATCTGAAATAAGTCTAAATGCATTTAAACCTAACACAGTTAAATTTTGACTAGACTTAGTTTTGTTATAGAATGCTATCAAGTTTGTTTCACAGAATATATTTTTCATTAAGCATATTGACCAGTGTTGACAATATTTTAATTCATTCTGGAAGTAGTCTAATACCCTTCATGTTAATTATTATGGGGAAATAAATATTTTGGGGAAACGAATCTGGGAAAGCACAGTCTCATTGGATATGCTCAATTGAAACTGAGCAATTGATATTTGACAAATATCCAACATGGTCTTTGATCTAGAAGGATTTTCTTAAGACAGAAGAAATTATATTTGAGGACATTATGAAGGGAACACTGTCTCATTTTGGTATTGACCATACAGGGGCTTTTTATAGGTGTTAAAATCTTGGAGAATATTAAAATAGCTACAAGTACAGCTTACAGCCTGCCATGCAGCTTGAACTCTTCAGTTTGTTGCATAATTACTGCTTGAAAATGTCACTTGAATTTAGTCTTTAAGTACTTGCAAGTTCATATGTGATACCAGAGTATATATATATGTACATATATATTTAATCTAAAAGAGAACTATACAACAGTATCCAATAACTGGTAGTCAAGATCAGTGGAGTTTAAATTTAGGGTGGAAGAGTGTTTTCCAGGCATCACCATACAAAAATCAGAGCCTTGTGAGTGCAAGTGACAGGACTAGATGAGCACAATAGTTTTCTGGTAGAGTGGAATAGTTTGTTTTGGACTTCATGCTATAATAAAATAGCTCATTTAAAGCTAGTATTTAGATATACTGCAAGGAAGACATATAACACAATCAGATTTTAAAAATAGGGTGGAATTTCTTTCACAGAACTTTAGAACCCAACAGTGAGATGTTTAAGGTTCAGCTAGTTACCTTCAGCTCCCTTCGTAGTCAATAGGAAGAAACAGAACTGAACTCTAAGAGAGGTTTGCTTTGATATGCTCAACTTAGAATGAAATAAGACAACCTGTGATTCTCTAAAAAATCAAGATGGAAGGGGTGCTTTTGGTGACTAGCTGGTAGTTATGATTCTAACTCTAAAATTATTACATTAGAATATACAACTAGATTTCTGACACTCCTGCTTTTTGTACACTTTCAAAAATCAGTTCTCATCATTATCTTATTAAAATAGTTTATGCATACCAAGAAGTGACTTGAATTTCTATTCATAGCAATCTTAAAGTTCCTCTTTTCTTAGTTCATCAAGTGCTGGTGTTTGGGGTTTGTGTTTATCTGTTCATTTCTACATAAAATTTAACAGTCCATACTACATACAGAATTTTTCAGTTTCTCTTACTCTAGAACCAAATGTCATTACCCATGTCTTACATCTCAGTAACTGGCTGGATATTTGACAAAAAGATAATACTTATAAAATATAATTTATAAATTAGATAGAAGCTATGGGAAATGTTAGACACTAATTCATGTTTTTGGAGCACGCTTGAGAAGATTTTTGGCAAGCTTCAGAGTAATTTCAGAAGAGGAAATCATACAATGTTATCTTGTTCCTTCCTTTTTCTAGTTTTATACAACCCAGGAGATGTTCTTTTTTACCAGCTAAAACTACTATTATTTAAAATTTAGGTAGTGTTTTGTTTTAAAACAAACTTGTAGCCTTGTACGATGGATTTTTGTATCTTTTTACTTTTCATTTAATGTTATTAATATTTGTGTGTGATCTAAACTGAAAATAGTTTTAAGTTATACAGTCATTTGGAAAGCAGAATACCCTGTTTGTATCAAACAAAACACATTGATGTAAGACATTGCAAAGCAGGTCTTCATCCATAACCTAGTTGTAAAATATCTCAATCAGAAACTGCCTTTGGATATATGGATGTTTCTCTGGCATTATGCAGTTGTACTTAACTGATGCTGGGAGCAGGCCAGAGTTTAGGACCCTTCTGTCCTAAACTTCTGTTTCCTCCTTGCTCCAGGCATGTATGACACAGAAAATGATTAATGCTTGATAAAATAAATTTGCACTACACATTAAATATAAATGACACACTAAAATAATTCTCTAATCACCACATAGAGAAGCATACTTGTCTTAGTCACAGTGAATCTTGCATTGTTTGATTATCTTTCAACAAGAAAGATGGAGAATACTAAACTAGCCAGGAGTTTGTGATTATGGCCCTCATTTAGGAAATGGGAGTTATGGTTTTGCTTTTCCTCAAGCTTGCACGGAGATGTGAATATGTGGCCTCAGCACCATCCCTAATCTATTATGGTAACTTTTTATCACAATTAAATATTTATAGGATTTACATGATAGTGCTGGTTTTAATATTTTAATCATTGTCGATGCTCTCATTGCTGCTAGTCCACAACCATACATGAACACTGCATTTCCATATAAGAAGTTATAAACACATACATATTTATATGAATATGTGTATGAAGCTATGCAAGGCAAACATCATAATGGATTTTGTATTATTTTCTACATCATTGTGTTTGTAAGTATGTGTTTACTCGACATTTTTTGAACAACCACTAAGTATTAAACAAAAATTCTTTGTACCCTGATCACAATAACAAAAGGATCTTCTTCCTGGAATAAAAAAAACCCCAACCTTAGACATGGCAAAGGTATATGAAAACCCCAAAAATTAATTTCACTTAATGTCATTTTGACTATATCAGCAGTTAATTTTCTCTGAAAGAAACTTAGGCTTTCTAGATTTTATGTCCCTTTAAAGTCCCTCACGTTATCTTTAGCTTTGATTAACCCAAATTGTTTATATCCCATGTGTGCTTTTTGTCTCCCTATCACTCATTCCTTTTCCCTAAAGGTAGATAATTGACATAAAATTACTTCTAATACAGACTGAAAATAGCTTTATTGGTCTTTTGCATTAAAAAAAAAAAAAGTGCACACAGAGAAATCGGTGGATAAAATTATATAAAGAATGTCCTTTTGTTTGTGAATGTGAATATCACAGCATCACAGACTGGTTTGGGTTGGAAGGGACCTTAAAGACCATCCAGTTCCAACCCCCCTGCCATGGGCAGGGACACCTTCCACTAGACCAGGTTGCTCAAAGCCTCATCCAGCCTGGCCTTGAACACTTCCAGGGATGGGGCATCCGCAGCTTCTCTGGGCAACCTGTTCCAGTGCTTCACCGACCTCTCCAGCAAGAATATCCTTTCTGTCTACCAACATCGGGAGATCTAAAAGGACCATAAATCTTAATTCAAGTCTTCTTTTTTTCCCATTTTTTTCCTCAAAAAATTTGCATTGACATGTTCATCTGTGTTCACTTCTAGTGAAACCTCTAAGAATGTAAAGTTAATTGTAAAGGTCCAATACCTTTCCATCTACCCCATAAATGACAACTCCCTTGTAATGAGTTAGTATTATAATGAAGCCTCACTGGCAATGCAGTGTATTTTAATAGACAAATTACTCTAAATTAAGCTCTAACCATCTGTTCCATTCTCATTTATGACTCTAAAAGGAACATATTTTAAAATTATATCATTTAAAAATAATGTAAGCAATTGAAGTCTGCAGTAAGGCTTCTGCATATTTGTTCATTCAGTGTAGCGTGCTTATGGTAATAGTGATGTTTCTTCCTTGCTCCAGGCATGTATGAAGGAGAAAGTGGTTAATGCTTGACACAATAAATTTGCAGTTATTATGACGCATTAAGTATGTCAAAAAAAGATATTTTACTCCTAGAGAGTTACACTGAATGTAAATCTCTGTATTGGAGCATCCTGATGGGATACCTGGAGGCAAAGCTTTAGCTAATTCTACAACTTGTAGGGGGTTAAGGATATCAGAGACATTAAATGCTGACAACTGTAGTTTTAATATGCTGGGGAAATGGAGCTATTCCATATCACTTTCTGTGTTTGTTAACAGTTATGCCACCACCAGGGAACTCACTAGGATTTATAGAGAAAGAACATGCTGATAGCTATTTAGAGGGAAAACGGTAATTTTTTTTTTCTCCTGCAGACTCATTCGGTAGTAAATTGTGGTACAGATTGATAGAGCAGCAAGGAAGAGAATAAGAAAGATATGGTATTCTTGAAGGGTACAACTGAAAGTCCAAATAAATCCCTTTTCCTCTCATTGTCTCTCTGTTTCATCCTATTGTTGTCTCTCTGCTTCATCTGTATGATCTGTGTTTTAAAATTACGGCATTAAATACTTATATTGAGCTCATAAGTGAGATAACTTTATTATTGCTGATTTTGTCTTCAAATTAAGCACCAGCAGTCTAATCATATTTATCCCTGACTTCACAAGGCTGTTGTGTTTGACTGGGAGGCCACCTGTGGAAGTGGCTGAGACAAGTATCACGTACCATGCAGAGACACCTTTTCTTCTGCAAGATTGGGCAGAATTCTGACCTTACTCAAACATAACTAACCCACAGTTTGTTGCCATACTCAGCTAAAAGATGGCATCAGTCTCACCAGTTTGCAGTTTAAAAGGTAGCAATTTCACTGTCTAAATAATCAGGCTGTCTCTAGAAACAGTGAAGAGTGTGACAGGGTTGTTTCTTCTGTGTGTTTTTAAACAGGATGAATTTCCTTTTGGAGGTGTCACTGCCTGTGGAGACAGCCCATTTGACTGAGGCAGGCCAGATGCTATGCTGTTAGACAGCTAAAGTTAGACAAGAAGACTGCCAAAGTTAGCATTTACTCATAGCACTCCATTTAACATCTCCTTTTCAATCACTTACAGAATGACATCAGTGATTATAAAGGGAACATCTGCTGATGGCTTTAGGAGGTATTAAGTTCGGAATGACTAATTTAGTCATATAATTAACAGAAATATGGTTTGTTTGGCAGAATAGGAAAAACACACTATAGAGATACTGATGATAATTGTGAAGGCCAGTAATAGAAGTCAAAATGTATCACTTCAGTACATTACATGTCTGAGTCTGTCATTCCAAAGTAAGTGCCTTTTAAAACCAGATGCTCCCTCTGCAATATTTGATGTGTGTTTGCAATGGGTGGGCAAAGGAGATACTACGTCTTTTGTTATCACTAAGCACCAAGGTCAAATTTTGTAAGTAAGCAATGGTTTCACAGGTTTAATTATATATAAAATAATTCTTCTGAATTCCTGCAGAAATGTGTCTGCCTTTTGGGGATTTTCTAAAAGGTAGCATTTTAAAATTGGCCATCATTTTTCATTTGTCAGCAGATATAAATTTAAAATATGTTTTATTTTTAATCTTCTAAGTATTGCGAACATAATTCAGTTGTTCCCTTCTTTGGCAGAGGATGTACTGGAAGGATAATAATAGGACGTATAATGAAACTTTAACAAAGATTTTCCTTCTCTAGAATATTAATCACTGGAATTACAAGATATATTAATACAGTACAAAAAGTGATTTTACTGTATATAAATAAAACTTCTTAACCTTTCATTTTTTAAACAATTAAAGTTTTTGTTTCCAGAGTGTTTGGAATTTATTCTTTGCCAGTTGTTCATTTATTCTTTAATATATTATTTCACTCAATTGAGATTTATAAACTAATCTTGTAACACTGAGCACTTTCCAGTATACAGTTAAGAGCTGTGATTAAGGCTGTTTATCTGTGGTTCATTCTTTTCCTTTTTCCACCCTGGTGTTTATAGTAATTTGTTTTGCCAGGCTTTTAAAATTTACTTTATTTCATGTGTTTTAATTAGGAAAAAATGCTAAGAAATGGTCTTGCTTTTGGGAAAAGAAAGGCAGAAACCTTCTCTCCCCTTACTTTTCAGAACTTCCTTATGGATTTTTTTTTTTCCCAGTTATTTTTCACTTTGCAAATCGACATTTTGTTCAGTGTAATAGGCCTCCCACTTTTGGCAGATTTCTGACTGTCTGGTACTATTCTACTCATTCCAGGAAGAATGGATTCATGAGCAGACCAAATGTAAGGAGCTGAAATTTCATGGTAAATGAATGTTCTTATATTATTCCATAATTTATACTGCAAATATTACTGCTATCTAGATGGAATTTTTTGGTATACATGTGTACATATTCTAAAGAATTACATGGTGGATTTTTTCAACTGTGGAAGCTGAACTTCTACTCATACAGGTTTTTATCATACAGGCTTTCCTGTCAAAAAGGAGACTGATCAAAAAAGTGTATTACAAAGTGAGAAAAAGGGAATTAGATGCTTTCAAAATTACTGAAAATTACTATTTTCTTTTCTAAAATTTACATTACAATGTGTGCTGACAGGCCATAAGGCCAACTGTATCCTGGGCTGCTTCAAAAGAAGCGTGACCAGCGGATTGAGGGAGGGGATTCTCCCCCTTGACTCTGCTCTGGTGATACCCCACCTGGAATTTTGTATCCAGCTCCGGGACCCCCAACATCAGAAGGATATAGATCGGTTGGAGCGAGACCAGAGGAGGCCATGAAGATGATCAGAGGGCTGGAACATCTCTGGTATGAGGAAAGGCTGAGAGGGTTGGAGCTGTTCAGTTACAGCAGCCTTCCAGTACTTAAAGGGGCCTATAAAAAGATGGGGACAAACTTCTTAGCAGACACTGTTGCAAAAGGGCAAGGGGTAATGGTTTTAAAATGAAAGAAGGAAGAATTAGACTAGATAGCAGGAATACATTTTTTATGATGAGAGTGGTGAAACACTGGCACAGGTTGCTCAGAGAGGTGGTAGATGTCCCATCCCTTGAAACATTCCAGGTCAGGTTTGGATGGGGCTCTGAGCAACCTGGTCTAGTGGAAGGTGTCCCTGCCCATGGCAGGGGGGGTTGGAACTAGATAATCTTTAAGGTCCCTTCCAACCTAAACCATTCTGTGATTCTATGATTAATGTGGTTCACTAAATAATGGTTTAACTATATAACTTACTGTGTATTTTTTCTTTAGCAAGAGTTTTTTACTGGATGAGAAACCAAGCCCAATTTTCTCAATTTTCCATTTGTATTTAAGAGGTGATAAGTATGGGGCCATAGTGGCTATTATTGTTCCTTTCTCTGACCTTTGAGAGCTCAAACTATGAAATGAAGCCAATGCTGCAGCTGCAGCAGCAAACATGCACTTTTTTAATGAGAAACATCTTGCTGTTTTCCCCTTCCCCACAGGAAAATTTTGCATAAGATGAAAATTAACGTGTTACAATTAGGCTAAAATTTATTAACATTTAATTTTGTAGTGATAAAATTAAGCACAGGTATAACAGATTTTTTCATAGATTTTGCTTTTTGCACATGTGTAATTGTATGTAGTACTATGCGTTCAGAAGGAAAAATACCTTCTGACTTTTCTGTAAGTTAAGTTCTGATTCTTTAATTTTATATTAATATTTTCTGATAGAAATTTAATATACAAGCATCATCTTGATGTAAAATTTTGATACTATTTCTTATAATATTTTTATATAAACAAAGCTTAGATTCAGTGTGCTGTCATGTCAGTTTCATATACTTTTTCTGGTTTGTTAATTCTAACATTCGTCTGTTGAAGGGGTAATGATTTATTGTGTGTGGAAATTCCACAAAACCCTATTTTGCTTTGACAGCTGTATTTATTCCAGTGAGTTAATTAATGGGAATCCCAGTTGTTAAGATGATTTTCTGATGTGTCGACAAAACTCAAAGAAACAGCTGACAACTACACACTCTGGTTTCAGGGAGAAAAAAAAATTCTTTTATTTTTTCTCCCTCCTCTTCAGGTATAGAATACAGGAATTGTCCATTGCAAAAAAGAATGAATCCAGGCAAACCTTTCAGTTTCACTTTAAAATCAGTTTTTGGAATAGTTCCTTTTAACATTTGTATATAATATTGCTAAATAATTAAAAAAAAACCAAAACCAAAAACAAAACCAACCAAACCACAAAAACCCCCACACACCAAACATCAAAAAATACCCCCAACCCAAAAAAACACAGTTGAAGCTATTATCTTCTTAGCTGAGTTACTTCCTACAGTGAATTAAGTGATGTGATTAAAGTGATTAATTTTTTTCACAGTCTCCTTTATACAGCAATCTGTGATCTGAGATGTAGGAATCCTTAATCTAGCAGCTAAAGGCATAGAAAGATATAACTATGGCTAAAAGCAGAGGTCAGAAATATTTAAACTGGCAATTAAATTAAACTTTTAAAACCAGGATGAATCTGACCTTATTTTCAAGCATCTTACTATATCGTGGGCAATTAATAATTGACATTCATTCTCATGAAAGTGACGAATTCATTGTCATTTGGAATCTTGAAATCTAAATTAGATGCCTTTGAAAAAATTGTTCTGTAGCCCAGTGAAAAAATTAAGACTGGTAATGTTAATTTATGATAGAAAGAATAAAAATAATAATTTCACAATATAAAATAGCAAGACATTCTTCGGTACATGTTATTTAGAAGTTGAATAATAAGATTATAGTGGATTCTTCTGGTTTTAATAGTCTCTGGATCTACAAAAAAATGTTCAAATAATACATGATATGAGTACAAGCAGGAGATAGACTGTTCTGAAATGAAGGATGACATTAGGGAGGCAGTCTCATTTAGCAAGTAGTGCATGGATTCACTACTCAGAAATTCTACATTCTACTCCCATATCTGACATTGATTAGCAAGTCACATTAGGACTTATTATCAAAAGTCAGATATGCAGCTGATCATCTAATTAAGATCATCATCCTATTAGCATAACTGCATTTGCAAATCATGCATGCAGAGCTTTAGCCTTTGTTTAACCTTGATCTGTGATATGAAAGCAATCTGTGTTACAGGATGATACAACCCTCTTTTTCCATTATTTGAGCTGTTCATATTTTTAATGTATTTATCCTCATCAGGTTCTGTCAAACTCCATTTTAAAAAAGTGAAATTGCTGCACAGAAATAGGTGGTTCTGATCACAGAATCACAGACTGGTTTGGGTTGGAAGGGACCTTAAAGATCATCTAGTTCCCACCCCCCTGCCATGGGCAAGGACACCTTCCACTAGACCAGGTTGCTCAAAGCCTCGTCCAGCCTGGCCTTGAACACTTCCAGGGATGGGGCATCCACAGCTTCTCTGGGCAACCTGTTCCAGTGCCTCACCACCCTCTCCGTGAAGAACTTCTTCCTGATATCCAATCTAAACCTCCCCACTTTCAATTTAAACCTGTTACCCCTTGTCCTGTCACTACAGACCCTTGTAAAAAGTCCCCCCCATCTTCCTTGTAGCCCCTTCAGGTACTAGAAGGCTGCAATAAGGTCTCCCTGGAGCCTTCCCTCCTCCAGGCTAAACAAGCCCAACTCTCTCAGCCTGTCCCCATAGCAGAGGAGCTCCAGCCCTCTGAGCATCTTCGTGGCCTCCTCTAGACTTGCTCAGGCATCTGAAGATGCAGATAACCAAGTAATGAATTTTTTCTAAGTCCTAAGGAAGGTCACATCCTTAAGTCCTGTATACATTTTAAGTGCCTAAGTCACTACAGAATTTTGCCCTGTATCTCATGAGGGTGTATGAAGTCTAAGTCCAATTGGAAATTCTGCCCACATTTAGCAAGTAGCACAGACCAGTACAAGCAGATTAATCAAATGAAACAGTCTGTACTAAGGATCTGGCATTTACACATTTCTGGGGACTTTAATGCTAGTCTAGTTCCAGACATGCTGTGGAGTGAACGCTTGTCAAAGCTCACCTTCTACTCACTTTCATTACAAAATCCAGTTTGTGTGGGTCTCCAAAACCAGTCCATAATATGAAGGAAAACATGATAAATAGAAATGATATTGAAAGTTTCTTAAAACTATCACACCTCAGCTAAAATGTTGATGTAGACTTACTCTGTGGATCTTAGAACCAAACCAGTAAGTCTATAAGTAATTGGATTCCTCCCTGCAAAGCTGGAGAATACTGATGTCCTTAGTTCAAAATTAGTCTTAGTAAGCAGATTTGGTCATTTGAAAGTATGGTAAGATGATTTTTTGGTAGTAGCTTATTGAAAGGCTGTATAGAAACAGTTAAAAATAACTTGAGAAGAGATATACTAGATTTATGAAGGTTAGCCAACTTAACAAAACAAAATACTTAGCACCTTTCCAACTTTGAAAATATTCTGGGGTTATTTTAATAAATATTCCAAATCTCTCTTGGCCAAGTTTATCAGAGAAAGCAATAATTTTCCATCCACTACTCTCACATTTTCATGAATTTTCCATATGTTGAGAAAATGAAAGAAGAAATGTCTCATTTCAAAGTTACTAAGTATATGAGTAAAATGAAAACCATTTGTGAAATTAAATACAGTTGCATGTAATAAGGTGAGAGATTGAAATTTCAAATAACAAATATGCTTGAGAGTTTCAGCCAGGTAAATATTTCAAAGATCTCCTGGAATTACTAAATCCTCTAACTGCTGTGTCATTCTTTTGAATGAATGAATGTTGTTACTCTTACATTTTCCAGAGTAATATCACAGACAGATGAGAGGTACCCTGTTACCTGATATTTCTAACCTAAATGTTTTAATTTTTCCAAAACATGAAATGAACTTTCATCATTGTTAATGTGAAAAAAATCCCAAAGCAAAATAGTCCTTGTGACAATAGCAGATGCACAAGATTTTCCAAGCTATCTAGATTTCCTCACTTTTTTTTCTTGGGCTTTAGTAATGCTGACATACTCAAGTAATAAATACACATGAGCATTACTCAAGAGAGGTTAGAAGAAGAATGCTGCAAAAAAAGAAGGTTCACTGTTACCCTAATAACCTTTTCATGCCCTGAAATATTACATCAGAGTTAAAAATACAGGATATAAACAACAGATATTGAAAACACCCAAATGAATTGAATAGGGTCAAAGGTTAGTAATGCAACATGAAAAATCTATGTGGATTTTAGACAAAAAAATAATTTCTTTGTATCTGGATATTATCTCTTTATTTATTTAGGACCCCAGTTATAACTACAGTAATTTTCTAGGATTTTCTTGCCTTGTTTCTGAGTGAAAAGATGTCTTAATCCACATCTTTCTCCTATCTTTGTCTCTGACTGAAAACTTACAGCCTTGATGACTTGTGCCAAATACCATTGAGAGTAAACTAAAGACTTGAGAGCCTTTTTTCAGTCTAGAAAATTAAGTCTAGCTTTTTTTTTTTTTGCAGATGTTATTGCCAAAAGGATTAGTGATATCCTAATACATCCCTTCAGAGACTGCTAGTCTGATAGATAAAATGAAGGAGGTGGGCTATAAAAATATACTACTCTTCTCTTGGTACTGTATATGCAGAACACCTCAGCTGTCCCTTTTGTGTATTACCATGTTTATTACATATTTCCATTTACATCATTAGTATAGCTTGGCAGGTAATTTATGAGGTTGAAACCTAGTACTCCACAGTACTCCATCTAAGAAAATATTTTGAACTAAAATATATGTGGTTTTCCTTTATAACTGATGAGAATACTCACAGTTTACTTTTGTTAATTTTTCAATATTTCCTAGAAATTATTCTCATGGCACCTCTTTTAAATTTGTGAAGTCTTCCAGATTTGGGGGCAAGTTTAATTTATTTTTTTAATCGCTGTCTTTCTCTTTGTTAGCCATATGGACTCTTCTGCTATGCAGAGATGTGGGTCTTTAAACACCTGGGAAATAGAAGGCTACTTGTCAGCAGCAAGGCTTCCTAGACTGCTTATCTATATAGCTGTTATCTTGGGTGCAATTTAAAAATGTAAAATTTAACAAAGCACAGGTAATTTTTGTGTTCTTCGATGACAGAATTCTGTTCTAGTTTCTCTAAAGAAACACGGTGTCCTTTTCTGAACATTAAACAGGTGGTACAAAAGGTGGGACATTTTCTGTGTTCTCTAGTCTGATCTTTGAAACCTCTGTCTTGGATTTCCATTGAGAAACGGGAAGACTGGGAAGTCAAATGAAGATGTCTACAGATCTTATAAACATTTACTTATGGGTATTTCTTTTACTTTTTAATAATTAGTCTTTATCTCTTCAGAATTGTATGGAGCTTATGAATGGCTGTTATAATGCAAAAGTTGGAATCGGAAATCTGTTTCATTAAAGGCTGATACAACCTGTCGTATATCCTAAACACTATCAATGGCTTCATAAAGGCAGTACCATGGTGGGCTGTAGTGAAAAATCATTATCAGTGGCATATGGAAAGGTTCTATAGGAAAATATAGTCATCTTTGACATTCTGGGCCTGTACATGAACAACTTGCTGTCTGCCAAGGTATTTGCTACCATAGATAAAAATAGTAAGAGTGGAATGGATTTTCAAGATAGCTTCAGAAAGAATTTACAATGTATCTGAAGGAAATATCAGCAAGGAAAAAGGCCTTCTATCAGAAAACCTGTGAAGACATGATGAATCTAATTTACCTGTTGAGTTTATAGTCAACAAGAAACACATGGCAAGATGAAGCAGTGGGCAGTAGGGCATGGACAGAAATATATACAGGCAGTGAATCCCAGCAGTGGCAGTGTATTTCATGCAAAAATGAAGCTGGTAAACTGCATAAAAGAGGGTTTGGAACTCCTCAGTTTTGTGTAGATTATCTTACCTGACAGCATTTTTGAAATCTGACAGAACCAATGAATGCAGCTGAAAAGAAGAGCTTACGAAAAAGGTGAGATATAGTTATAGGAGAACCAATTGTATTGTCACAGCACTTCACTTCCTATATCTTGTTTATTTTCTCCATTGGGATCCAACAGTGACAGGTTCCAGAGACTGTCCCTGCTTCAGGTGAGAACTTCAGCTCATAATAATGTCATCTTCTTACCAAAACCATATATTTAGTAATAGCCTCTTTCACTGGCATTTACTGAATTAGAAAATTTCTGGTGTTTGTTTTTCATGTACATGGGTTGGAATAAGTCTTGTATTCATTAATTTAGGAGGCAGCCATCTGCCATGACAACAGCGGTGTTAGAAGCTGGACAGACAATTATTCACCCACGTCTTTGAGAGGTCACTAGAGGGTTCAGACAAAGAGGTGGACACATTTTAATTACTTTGTTAGATCTTTTAATCTACTCTCTTCTGTATTGCCTAATACAAGTATATTCCTATCATCCTCATTCAGGACTGTGCTTGTGTGACCCAGACTATGGAAACTGAGCATAAGCCTGAACCATTCTGGCTCATCTACTTACATCTTCTCTCCCCACAAACCAGGCCCTAAGGAGGGTTGATGGGTTCAAGTCTCAGCTCAGGTTTTACCTGGAGCAAGAGAATGAACTAGCTGCATGTGTGAGCCTGGAATCTGGGAAATGCTTTTGCAGTGTAGATGGAGGCACCCAGAGTACTTCCAATTTCTGCTGGTTTTTGCCCTCATGGCAGATCCCTGTCTTATGGTTGGATTTTTTTTTTTTTTTTTTTTTTTTTTAATCCTTCCCGTTTGTTTTAAAAGGGTGTGACAGAACAGCAGTGAGAAAGGTTGCCTCTGGTTTTCCTGGCTGTGTCACTGTGTCACGTGGACAGGCGAAGGGAAAGAAGGAGGAGATTACAAAGTTTCCACTCAGGCTGAAAGACTCCTGACAAAGCACATGGCTTGCTTGTTGCAAAGGAACAGACCTACAGCCAAGCCTTAGAGGTCAAGGAGAGGATACATTCCTCGAGACCCAGAGGGAGACTGTGTGAAGGTTGCAACAACCCAGGGAGGCAGTGCAAATTGCTGGGCTCTAGAGCATCTGGCAGGAGAGGCTCATTCTGAAAGGAAATAGAAAAAAGGGGGAAGATTTGCTTTCAAAACTTTTATTTATCTGCATCATCCAGAAGATCTGCATTTGTTCTATTTTAATGTATTGTTTGTGCTCTGAGAAAACATAGAGATTAGAATTACTTTAGTGTTTTGGGTTATGCTCATTCTGCAGATAAGATTGGTTAGTACCACCTCAAGGCTCAGACCTCCTCAGAGCCACATCAAAACCTCATAAAGGCAAATGTTTATATATCAGCTTTCTGGGATGGAGAGTGTCTCTTCCTTATTTGGAAATGACTACAGAAATATTAGTATATTATCCCTGGTGTAATTTATTTGGCCAACCCTGCTGGTAAAAGGAGACAAATAGCTACTATAGTGGACTAGAAACCATGAAAAAATAAGCTTGCTGTTTAATCCCTTAAAGTTCATCTAATAAGTGGTGACAACTAGTCTGTAGTTAGTACATGAGATTTAAGTGCATACTCTAATACTATTTTCTGTTTCCCTCAATTTTGCCTTCTTTTCTATGTTCAGATGTTAAAATAAAAAAGTTCCGTTTTCCAAGAAAGCACCTATGATGTAATACACCCTGCAAAAAAATGTATTTTCTATTCTGTTTAAGACAACATTTATGTTTCCAATCTGTGGTTCAACATTACAGTTTCATAGACATGTGGGTCCTCATACAGTCATCCAAGTTCCTGCTGTCCTGTATCCTCAAACAATCCTGGTACAATCCAGGAAAATAATGTATAAGCTATAGGACCAAACCATCAACAAAAAACATTGATTCCTCTGTGACTTGAGCATAAAGCATTATGCATTTTTTAAGCCCCTTCTCTTCCTGTTTTGGGTTAATTAACAGTGTTACTGAACATGAACTGCAATCCAGATGCCACATGCTTTGTATAAGAATTGTAACTTCCATCCTACCTGCATGATCTCTATTGAGCAAAGCTGCACCATACTTTTCTTTGTTAATATGTGTTATATTACACCAGCTGACTGAAATGCCAATGGATTGGTGTAAGAGAGTCATGGTTGGCAATAAGTACAATTCTGATTGCCCGATTTGCCATATTTGATGGGACTTTGTTGAGGTGTCTGATAAAGTAGGTGTGTAAGTAGTCTGATACTGTGTGACCATGGGATTCCTGTGATAATAATTTGGGGTTTGTGATATAACATGTCCAGAATCACCTTCAAAAATTACAATGGAGTTTACAGTAGATTTTATAAACTGTTGTTTTCAGAATTATGTTATTTTATTTTATTATAGTGGGAAAAAGGTGGGTCAGGCACTACTGTCACCATTGTAAGCATCTGTAAAGGTAGCTTCTCATGCTAAGAATCAGAAAACATCTACTTACCTGCAAAGGCAAGGACATGACTGCTTGTATTTATATCAGTTTTTATAACAAAGGGATAATTATTAAAGGAAAAATATTGATATTGTTGCTGGAGATGATCCAAAGTTTGGCAGATTGATGCTTCTGAGAATTCTTTCAGTTGGCATCACAGTATATCTATTTCACTCTCAAGTAGTAAGCTATTTACACAATCTGATTTGCCAGAAGTTACTTAGCCAAGACAAGTGCCAAAATCACTGTTAAGATAGACACATCTGCTTCTGCATTAGAACAGCAGGGAAAGCAAATGCTGACGTAGTTTTCAAAATAGTGAGCATGAAAAGCAGGAGATGCAACAGAAAAGAAATAGAGATTGGTAACTATCAAAGGCTTGTTAAAAGTAGAAACCCCCGAGGACTTCCAGAATAGGCAAAGGATCCACACATAAAAAAAAGTAAAAACCTTTTTCTTTATATCATACAACAGTGTGCTATAAACATATATCACTTGATGCAACAGGGTAGCCTTGGCAAAGTTGATGCCAATACTAAATCAGCAGAGTCACCAACAAGACAGTGAATCTGCTCTCCAGGTAGGCCTTCATAATCTTGAGGAGTCAATATCAAAAACTTCGACAAGGAGTCCATAGGTCTGCCCCTGGGGCAAAATAAACCCGCGCATTAATTCAGGGTGGGAAATGACTGGCTGAATAGCAGCAACGCTGTAAAGAACCTGGGGATTGTTGTGGATGTCAAGCTGAATGACAGCGAGCAGTGTGCTCTCATTGTGAATAAATCAACATGCATACGGGGCTACATCAGGGCTTGCAAGCACAGCAGGCCGAGGGAAATTGTTATCCCTTGTACTCACCATTGGTGAGGCCACACTGAATACTGTATTCAGTTCTGAGATTCCCAAATCAAGAGGGATGTTGAGAGACTGGAGAGGGCTCAGTGGAGAGCTATCAAGACAAGCTAGATGAAAGCACATGACACCTAAGGAGAGGCTGAAGGATCTGAGCTTGTTTAGTCTAGTGAAGGGGTGGTCAAGGGCAATCTGATAGCACTAAATATCACTAAATAACAACATTTTACATTCTATATACATCCTAGACTAGTGTTTGGATACAATTGCCTTTTTTTTTTTTTTTAAGCATTTCATTACAGAATATTAGGCCCATTATTTAGACGAGTAAATCTATGCTTTCAATTGTCTGATTTTTACTGTTTTGTCTTTTTCTATTACAGTGATTCTGAAGATTGTTAGAAATGTGTCAAAACGATCATATAGGGCTATTACTGTTCATACAGCAAACTAAATGTGGGGAATGAGAAAGAGAAGAATGTAAATGATCACTGAAATCTTTCCTCAGTTCTGTGCTTATTTACCCTTAGTTTAAAACTAAGGCTGACTTTAATACTTTAATGCAATTTTTTTAATCTAATAATACATTTTATTAATAATTATAAAATGTTGACCAAACAACTGCTAGAACACTTTCTCAGAACCCGTAACTAGTAACGCATTCCATAAAAACTGCATTGTAACTTTGAAGAACAGGTTAGTACAAGAAGTGAAGAATATTAATTGAATCTGCAAACAGAATTAAGGGTCATTAATTTAAATGTGCTCTGGACAATGGCTTTTCTATTGACAAAAGAAATTACAATATGAGCTTTCCATCTTTTAAAAGAATAGGTCAGATTCTGAAAATGAATCTAATTATAGAGTATTTCTTTTGGCCTAATCGTTGGCCTATTTGTAGAGTGTTTCTGTTGATGTTAATTCATATTTATACCACTCTTTCAGAATTAAAAATCCATTCAAGCCTTTCTAACAATACAGTGCCTCCTAGCATGATAATCGACATTGATTTAGTTTTAGAAGTAAAAGTAAATCAGCAGTAGAGCTTCCTGAAATATAAATTGACACCAACTGTCTTTAATTTGTAGTTGAGGCAGATACAATAGAGAAAACTTAAATTTGTCGTCTCTTTGTTGAGTTCACTTTTTCACTGTAATAACTGATTAAAAACCTTCACACTCAAGCACTTATGGTTATTAATAATGCAGGGATCTGAAACAGCAGTAACAATTACAAGAAATTATATAACCCATTATTTAAACAGCATCTTTCTTAAATTTCAAAATAGCAAACTTTTTTATCATTTCACTTTCTCGAATACTATCAAAAATAATGTTTAGAAAAAATGTCTTTATTTATTTTGCATTCCCCTGAGTTTTGCTGAGAACCAAAGGACAAATAGAACATTTTATTTCATTCATTTTTTCTGCAGAAGAGCATGTTTTTTGTTGCAGACGAGATACTGGCCTGTGGTCAGAAACAATAATGTCCTCTCTATATTAGTCTTGTTTCTTCTGCTCTGTACTGCTTTTAAGACCTTTTGTGCTCTTGGTTATGTATGTCATGAAAGCTACCATTTTTCAGAGTTGGTAATTCTGTCAAAAGTTTCTTTCTGTGCATTGGATCATATTTATAGCAAAGTTATGAAACAATTATTTGTATGGGCAGCACAATGCCTCTGTGATAAACTGCCACTTCCAAATGTCTTAAATAAGGATGGCTGACTATCTGATTCCTTCAATATAACGATAAGAGTATTTTTAATTAAGAATATACATTTTATAGGGGTTGACTTCACAACATTTATAAAATGATGTAAAAAACCCCCTTGAAATATTACTTACTGTAAGGAGGGTCACAAAAGACTTAAAGTTTCCCATATTCAACTCTGTGGGCACACATTTAGTTCTCTACAGTATTATTAGTGTTTCACCCAGAGATCCTCCACAAGCACATGAACACCTCTGCTGAAGCTGCTGTCATTTATCAGTGTGCAGAGATAGCTGCATGGAGCTTGTCTGAGAACTCAAAGAGAACATAACTCTGTTTTTCATGACCCTGTTTCTGAATTAATAGATCCCATCTCTCAGTCAATTAATGAGCTCCATGTTCACCATGTTCATTGAACACTGTTTTGCCGCTGACATGGTTGTTCCCGTCCTCTTTTCTGTTGAGAGATGATTGTTCTGATGTGTTTCTTGTGTCAAAGAGTGAGTCAAATGAAGGAAAAATTTTGGCTGAAAACTAACTTAGAAAGATTTACTATTAACTGGGTGAATTCTTCAGTTTGTCTCACTGTGTAGCCATCTTTTACTGGTGTAAAGAAGATGAAAATTAGATGCTGAGATGCAGAAAAGGGTGGAATTCTAAGATCCTCTTTTTGAAAAAAAAAAAAAAGATTATATGGTTGTTATTGTTGCACAATATGAACCTAAGCTGTGGGCAGGAGAAGAAGCCCAAAGAGGAGCAAATTCTTGATTGACTTATTTGGTGCTGGCCCACATATTAGGATTTTGACTACTAGAAGTGACTTAAATACAGATGACAGAAGAATGCAGAAAACGACAGAAGAGCATGGCAATATCATTATGGTCAGTAAAAATCACCCCCCTGTCCCCAATCCCAAAGCACCCTTGCAAGGAGAATTTCTAAACTCAAAATACAGAGTGAATTTGCAATATCCTACCACCAGGCTGAACCTTGATTATAGTCGTCAGTGAGGATATCTAATGAAGTCAACTTGGCTTTGGATTCAGCAAAAGAGAGAGAGGCCTGAATCAGTTACTTAGGTGTAGATGATTATGTGATAGCTACGTGTCTGGTCAATGGAAAGCTTATCATTATAGATAGTGGAGACCAGAGAGCTACTCACCAGTTATTCATTTGGTCAAATATAGGTATAGATTAAAGGGTGAGCTGAACAGTTCTCTACATTCTGTTGACTATATTGACTAGACCTCCATTATATATAGAGGCAGTTTATATATCTAGTTCATATGTATATACTCATCTTAGGTTCCTTAATCTGCAAACGAAATTTTTATCCCAAAAGATAAGTATAGATTAAAGCCACCTTCACTACTGTTGTAGCATCCAATATTGGAAATGCTTTCTTATCCTGTGTAAATTCTTTATTTTATAAAAGCTTCCAAACCAACACCACAATTTCTCCATGATAAAATGTTGTGCTGCTTACCACTCTGGTACTGAGATTTTATTTAGAGCTCAGAGGGTTTTGAGTGAATGTAAACCTTTTGGCATTGCTGAGTGTCCATAATCGTATGTGTATCCATGGTAACTACAGGAGAGAAAATATGGGTGTATAATCCTTCGTAAGTAATACAATTTTATGTTTTCTTGGTAGACAAAGAGCTGCTAGCTAGTCATAAGCATATTAAACAGTCTGGAAATATCAAAATTGCAGATATACTCCTTGCCAGCAAAACGGAAATTGTTTTAGTAAAATTTTAATGTGTGGTGCGAGCTGAGGAATATAGACAGAAAATTTCTGGAGCTTCTGTTTTGAATAAAGTGGGCAAACTAACTTCAGATCAATCATTTCAGTTAAATCTCCTTTCTCTTAAACTTACAGTTTAATAGAAAAGTCATAACTAATCATGCCAATCTTGCTGCTTACCAGAGAAAGGGCTAAATTATTATCTGGCTAATCAAAATGGAATTTACAACCTTTTAATGTGCTATATTCCTGTGTGGTAGCCTAAACATGTTCATTAACTGTTTTCAGATGGTGTAAATGATTTAAGAATCAACGTGATATTGACTGTACTAGTATATTTTTAAATAGGGCTTTTTTCCTTCTTGTTTTATTAATATTTTAAGTTAGCAAAAATACAGAACATTCTAGACACAGTTATGATTTTTATTTAAAAATAGAAAAAATCTGGACAACATTTTTGGTTTATACTTCCCAGCTTTCATCAAGTGGATCTTGGTAAAGCCTTCAGGCACTGTAAAACTGTTGCCTTATTGACACGAAACAGCAGAAGCTGCACACTTCTGCAAGTAAAATTAATACAAGGCACACTTTGGCACTGATGCTTGAGAGAAAAAAGCTTTGAATGCCTACTCCCTCAAGCATTAGGGGTCTATAGATGTATGCATATTGATAGGAAATAGTGTACCTGAAGAGACACAAACTCAAAAAACAACAGCTATTTTGCTGTAAAAGTGAAAGAAAATAAGTCCAATTTTATATACAGGTAAAATGGTTTCTGAATGGAAGAATGTTTTTCCAGTTTTTCATGAGTTTGCAGCTGCTTTCTAATGGGACATACAAACTGATGAAGGAATGCAAGCATAGGTTCTGATCCCACAGCAATTTTTTTTTTCCAACTGCTGACCCACAGAAATTTGGCATCTGTGACTTCCCAGACATGAAAGTATTCAATTGAGTGGAAATCTGGGTTTGATGGGTTTTTTTGTTTTGGTGTTGTTTCCACACACCCCTCCCCCCGCCCCACACCCCCCTCTATGAGGTACTAAATTTGGTGTTTTGATGTCCTTCACAATGTCAGAGACTGATTATGCTTAGCACAGTTTCTATTTAAAGAAGTGACTGGGAGTCCTCAAGTTAGTATTTTCTGACAACATTACTAGGTATGTTTTACTCTATTTTTTCCCCCTTCTTCATCCATGGGGGTGGGTGCAGGGAGAGGAGAGAAGATAATTACATAAAATTTAAAGTTACTGTATTTTGCAAACAAGGTAATTGTAAATCCAGCAGAGGCTGTAGGCCCAACAGATTTTTATCCTTCCTGAGAAATCTGTCATAGTAGAGCCCTCATTGTAAACAGGGAAGGGTCCAGTGTAGGCATCATAAGGAAGAAAACCTCCATTCTAGATCAGGATCAGAGAAAAAGAATAAGGACTATACAGTTTCCCTCTAAGTAACTGCAGCCTTTGAGGAAAGAATCCCTCTTTGTTTTTTCAAACTAAAATGCTTCGAAGTCTGTCATGACCACACTAGTTAGTAAGGTAAAAAAGAACTGGAGACTAGATGTTCAGGACAAAGCATCACGCACTGCTCTTCCAAGGGAGAATCAGCTGTAACTTTTGTGATTTTTTGATATTTGTTTGTCTACTCTGTACTTAGAAACCTCAAGTGGCTTCCAAAGTTAATGATTTCCAAAGATTCAGTTTCTTTTATCATTTAGTAAGTTTTTCTTACGGTAGCTGTGCCAAATTATGCAGCCTGCATGTATTGTCCTGCTCCTGGATACATTCATAACGTAGTCATGGAACCAGAATGATCTAGTCTGGTGATGTGCCTTTTGGCAGTATTTTTTCTTCAAAAGGAAAAGGCTAGTCTGATATATTAAATAAATCTGTGTTAGATCCAGAGCTAATTGCTTTTTTTCTCATTTTAAGTATTGTCCCGGAAGTCTCGCACTATGTTTCAATATGCAAAGTTAGCTGGTTCAGTAATCATGATGGTAAACAAAAACTACTGAAGTTTAAAGCTACTTAGTAATAAATAAGTAAGCCTTAAGCAATTTTAGCGGTGGTCTGAGCAATATTCATTAAAACTTGTAGACCTTTATACAATTCTTCTAGAGGGCTGCATGGGCTGGAAAGATCACACACGTCTGATGTAAGTAGACTCAATTCTCTAAGGAACCTGTGGATCTGGAATTCTGTGCATAGGAGGGAGTGAGCTGGATGTAATTCAAATACCATCCTTCAACAAACACTCACAGAACTGGTATAAAAGTATCTATGAAGTCTTTTCTCTTTTTCTTAGCGGAGCCTGGCTCCTGGAACAAAAATAAATTATGGAAAACATTGCAAATGTAGGATGGTGGAAGGGGCCTTGGAAATAAAGGGCACATCCATGTCTGGTTGGCTTAACCTGCTACAGAATTCCCATAATCTACCCAGATACACAAGAATTGTGGTTATGGGTGCTGAATCCATCTATGTTGAAACTTGTAATAGGTTCTGTTTTGCCAGGAGAATAATCAATGGAAATTCATGGAAGCATTTAGGTTGGAAAAATTCCATTCAGACATGCCAGTTTATTAATCTCTTGGCTTTTCTTATTGATTTACCATGGGGTGGTGGCAGAAGGGAAGGAGATGTTTCCAGTCAAAGTGCCATAAAGCTCAAGCTGGTTGTTTCGTAACCCCCTCTGGTGAACAACAGTGTGTCACTTAAGCTATATAACTATGATGCACTGTGAGTTTCATCTGAAAAATAGCTGGTGTGGGTGGGGTTTTTTTTTCCATATGCTGTACCATCATATTAGTGATCTGTGGAAGTACTTAAGTGACATTCCTCACAATTTCAAAAGAAGACAATGAAAGACTTTCTTCATGGTTCACTGTAAACTTTTGAACTTAACTTCCTCTGCTGATCAGCCACCATAACGTTTGTTAACCTTATAGGCATGGCACAAAGCCCTTGTTTTCCCTGATTTGAAAGGTGGTGGGAAAAATAATTTATAATAAATATTAAATGTGTTTTCTTAATTGGGTCACTGTAGTATGCATAATTTTTCATAAATAATTTAAATAATTTTAGTGATGTAAATATATATACTGTGCTACAGAGGATGTATGATTTAACTGTAATAATCAGATTTTTATTTGGGGTATTTACTCTGAAGACAGCTAAGAAAAATCTCAGAGCTTCCCAAATTTTTTTTAGAAACCACAATGTTACAGAGCCCTTTCATCATCCAGCATACGGTACTGTAGAACACAAAAATATACACTGTACTACTTTAATTCATATTTGCAGGAGACAGTCTGTGTGAGTATGTGCAATTATGAAATGTAACTTTTTTTTCCTCTTGACGTTTTTAGCTGCCTCACCCCTTTTATTTGAACACATACATATGGTGTGTGAGAGTGAGCAAGCTCTCTGTAAATGTTTGGAAGGAGCATCTGTCAGACAATAAAACTTACAAGAAAACATGCTTCTCATTTAAAGTGTAGTCTCCAGAACTATTTCAGTGTTGGAATCAGTTCATTTGTATAGCTTGGAGGCATTAATAAGAGCAGAGAACTGCAAAGGCACCAGAAAACTCAAACTGTTACTAAGAATCCAAGGTATTTTTTAAAGCATTTCGTCTATCCGGCATCACAGTCTTCTGATAGGAACCTAAACCAGTTGACAGACAGGAAATCTCTGATAGTCCATCCAAAAAGATTACAAACAAGAAGATGGCAAGCTTTTTGCAAACCTGGAAAGTCTAAAGATTACAATAATTGTTGGACCAAAGGGACCCTCTTCAGGCATAAATAGCAAGACTCCTACTGTCTTCTCTTGCAGACCAACTCAGCTGCCAGCAAAAGCAGGTGCTCTCCCCCTGCCAGTGCTCCAGAGGAAATATTTAGTGAGTATTCACAGCTCTTTTTACAAATTAATATATTATTACCATTTTAGTTATACTTTTATAGTTTTCTCAGAGGACAAAAGCATTTAAAATAAGTTTTTAAGGCTGTTATTTTAAACAATTGCTGGAGTTCAACAGTCTGATGCAATTACCATATTAATTTAAAATAAAAATTTGCACAACCTATGACAGCAACTTTTTAAAAATATTGGTTTTTAGCAACTGTGTAGCTTAAACAATCTGAAGCAATTACAATGTATTTTTTAATGCAGAAGTTATGACAGCAAAGTAATTTATATAAATATGTAATGTATTTGACTTTAAATGTTATGCCATAAAAAAGCCTTTGTAGAATACAAATTTAAAATAAATCATTTCTTTTGGCAAAGTAAGCTGCAATTTAATCTTTAGAAGAATAAATATACTACTAATGTTTTCCACAGAAACAGTTGCTACTCTAATTAATTCAAGATGTGACTCTAATAAGATTTCAAAACAAAATCAGAAACAGATTTTTCTCAGAGGTAGTACTATGGACAAGGTTAAGATATTTTTATTTTCATTAGAAACACTTGTCCCAGGTAGAGTTACAGTTTTGTACTATATAGCATGGAAATATCAAATCTGAAAGCATTAGAATAATGTTTTTAGAAGCATAACAATTTTTAGTGTTTTGCATGTATGCTTTCTTTACTTACTTTGCTTTCTGTACTTATGGTATGTTACATTTTATTAGGTAACTGTTACTCAATTTTGGGTTCGGAGTGACTAATGTGGCTAACATTTTTCTATTTTTGTGTGGAAGGGAATGGAAAACCTGATGTTTGTCTACCGCTCCTGTAAAGTTATCTCGACATTACTTGTAACAATATTAGGTTATGCCAGCAGCTTGCCTGTGAGTGATGATTCTATTTGCGCAGCAGAGGAACTTGCTAAGTACAGCATCATCTTCACAGGGAAATGGAGTCAGACTGCTTTCCCTAAGCAGTATCCACTTTATAGGCCCCCAGCACAGTGGTCATCAATGCTAGGTAAGTGAAAATATGTTCAATATTAAGAACAGATAAATCTCTTGACTGCTGTGATCTTTTTTCTTCTTAATAGTCAATTCTAAAATAACTAATGAAAAAGGAAAAAATTGCCAAAGTTATGAAGAATGAAATGTAGCAAGTGAAGTATCCACATTGCTTTCAAAAATCTACAACTGTTTTCAATTGACTTCTGTTTTCAATTGGCTGCAGCTGAAATAAACAGTGATAAACCAAATGTTTCAGTGTTCACTCATTTTTATACACATTTTTTTTAACCTCAGAAATAAAACAGAGAAATTGAAGAAATAAGGACAATCTAAACCAGACTTTTATGTCATGCCATGTATTCACTCAAATAGGTGTTACTCATAGTGCTGACTACAGCATGTGGAAAAAAAATGAATATGCCAGCAATGGTGTACGTGATTTTGCTGAAAAGGGTGAAGCATGGGTATTAATGAAAGAAATAGAAGAAGCTGGAGAGAAAATACAAAGTGTACATGGAATCTTCTCTGCTCCTGCCATTTCCAGTGGTACAGGACAAACATCCACTGAATTAGAAGTACATTCAAGACATCCCTTAGTAAGTAAATGTACATATTAATTTAAAAGTTTATTTTATGTCACTAGCATCCAAAATTAAATATTTGAGTTCTCACTTGTAGGAACAGTATAATGCAAAGAGTCACTAAAAATGATGTCAGATTTCACTGCGCAGTTAGAGTTTCTATAAAGTAGAAGAGCATATTGTCCTTTTCTTTCAAAAATTTTGAGTTAAAATTACTATAAGCAGGACTGAAACATTTCAAAATAAGCGATGCAATCCTGATAGATCGTTTTGTTTCATCAGGTTTCATTTGTTGTACGAATCGTTCCAAGCCCCGACTGGTTTGTGGGTATTGACAGCCTAAATCTCTGTGAAGGAGACCACTGGGTGGAAGAAGTGTCTGTAGATCTATTTCCATATGATGCTGGAACTGACAGCGGTTTCACATTTTCCTCCCCAAACTTTGCCACTATTCCACAGGACACAGTTACAGAGGTAGGTGTATATACAAGGTTTAGCTATTCATACCTATATGTTTTGAGTGCTCCCTTTAAGAGATAACTCTCCAATGACTACAGGATAGACTCTTAGGAAACTGATTTCTATATTTGAGAGTGCTGATGCTCTTTCTCTATGGATTTATTCCATAGCTGATAAACCTACTGCTTTTATTTATTTTCTGTGTCTTTCAAATTCATTAGGTAAATGCAGATGGTTTGTGAAAATATGGCTTTATGTGTAAAGTATTTTCTGTAAAAGCTGGCTATTTCTAGATGATTTTAACAACTTCTAGAACACCAGGAAAACAAAAATATTCACAAAAATCCTGGCATTACACTAACTATGTGTCTAAACAGGAAAATTCTCAGTAGTGAATACTGATGTGGAGAGGAGTTTTTAGATTAAAGCATTACTGAAACCTGAAACCATTACATTTGAGGGAAAGGAGCTAAGAGAAAGCAAAGTAAAACTGCATTGCTATTGAGGGGACCCCACTTTCATTCTTTTTTACTACTCGATACTTTATATGCCTCAGAGTTTGTTTTTGTCATTTAAGGGTGGTGGCAACAGAGGATTATGATCTGGATGTTTTGAATGCTATAAGCATTCAGTTAATACTTTCTTTAGGGTCAGTTTTTCTAGAGCCAAATGCTGTGCTTATGAGTAATGAGAAAAGGAACATAGAAGCTGGAAAACAATACATATGGCCTCCTGTATATGTATGACCGCTGCTATAGCATACCTAGTATTATTATTTAATACTCTTGTTGTTCTTTGTAATAACATCCACTTCTTCCCATCAAACCATTTCCTACATGACTCTGATTTCAGTGCCTCCCACCAGGGTACTCTCTCCAGAGGTTGGCACAACTCATTGTGCACAGTCTCAAAGCATTATGCATAAAAATGCTGGGCTTAACAGCAGTAGCTATGTGAAATGAGGTTCACAGAAACTGGTTATATGCATTTTACAGCCAAAAATACTAGCAGGATGCGTAAACATGATTTTAAAGTTAACTCCTTACTATATATTATGTAAATTCTTAAAGGTTCACCTTTTTTATTTCACAGATCACTTGTTCCTCTCCAAGTCACCCAGCAAACTCTTTTTATTATCCCAAACTCAAAATTTTGCCACCTATTGCTCAAGTAACAATGGTGAAATTAAAGAAAAGCCATCTGGGTCTTCTTGCACCTTATCTTAATCTTCCAGCTAAAAGCAATGAAATAATAGACTCTGTCTCAGGTATGTGATTAGTACTTTGAAATGCTCAATTCTGTTATTTCCATTCACTCAGAAAATATGTGGAAATCTGGCAGGTGATGTGGATGAAATAGGTGATTAGGCAGAATATTCTCCTATCTGCTTAGGAATAGGTTCCAGACTCACACATGGGAAATAAAACAACCCAATTGACATAAAAGAGAATCCCTGAAAGATTAAGGTTTGGCTTTTTGAGCTATGGTTCAAAGATTTGGGTTACATCCACAGTAAGGGTTGCTCAGACCTTAATATCAGCACAGATCAGTAAATGTTATGAGAAGTAAACAACACTTGATCAGAATCAGAGTTCCCAAATTCTTTGCAACTTTGAAGTAGATGTTTATCCTTATTTTTTTACTTGATGGCAGAGCAAAAGAACTATTTATTAATGTTGCCTCTTTCTGGGTCAGAGGGCTTGATAGTTATGTGCAATAAGAATCGATATGATTCAAGTCATTTGGATAGAATTAGTCATTGTGGTAGAATCATACATCCTGACAGCAAAAATAATGTTCTCTCTCATTTTTATTTTCTTTTCTTAAAAATACTAGCTAATCACCCTGTTTAGGCAGGAAGACATGCAAACTACTGACTCAAGTCAGTCTTAAGGGTAATCTTCAAATCTCCAAATTAATAAATACATTATTAATATAACATAACATTTGCTCCAAGGGAAAGAACAGTTGGACTGTGTCCACCGAGAATTTTTGATGTGATTTTCTGTGACAAGCAGTATTGTTAGATAACCTGCTAAGGAATAGTAATCTATATTATTGTGAGAGATATTTTCAACAGAAGTATAAGTTATGAAAAGTATTTTAGAGTTTCTGACTTCTTTTCTCGCAGTAAATTAAAATGATATTGAAAACCCTTTTAGTATTAAAAAGCCTCTAATGACAGAATATCTTCATTGGCAAAGGGAACTATAGTGTACATACCAAACAACAGCAATATTGAATCACAAAAAGAAGTAATTTTTCTTTATTTGTGAAGCAAATTGGAACTAAAGTTAAATCAAATTCGATATGAACAACTATAGGAACAATATCTATCTGCACAGAAATAGAACTAAATAAACCCCAGAAAAGCTTTAATCCTAGTGGTTTTAGTAAGCCATGCAAAAAAAAATTAGTTATGAAAGTGACAAATGTTTTTTAATGTGATCTTTTGAATACAATTATTTTAAGCGTAGTTTTCTTTGATAAGAATTCTATATTTTCATTTCAATAGATGATATCCTGCACTACTACTAAAACCTCAGTCTCTAGACTTTAGTAGTACTAGTAGTAATAACAATAATAATAATATACTCGTGTTGATTAGCTTAGGAGCTGAAAAGAGACATTTTTATTGATGAGACAACAAATGGATTTTAATATCACATGTATTTTTGTATAAAAAAGGACACTATTTGATCATCATTCCTTAATGCTTTGCCAACTGCGTATTTGCCTTAAGCACAGTTTTGTATAAAGTTACTTTTTTATTGTGTATGTTGCAGAAACACCACTGGACTGTGAGGTTTCACAATGGTCTTCCTGGGGTCTCTGTAGAGGTCTTTGCAGAAAAACAGGGACCAAGATCAGAACTCGTTTTGTACTTCTTCAGCCTGCCAATAATGGAATGCCTTGTCCAAGTCTGGATGAAGAAACAGGGTGTGAACCAGAGAATTGTGTCTGAAATAAAGAAAAGATAATAATTTAGATAATTTAAAAGTAAGATAACTAAATCTAAACTACATGTCAGTCAATGTTCCTTATAATTTGGGTATGCTGCACTATTTTGCTGAACAGGTATATTAGACTGGTTTTGAAAGTTGTTTAATAACCAGATTTTGGGGGGTTAAAATCCCCAGGTTTAGTATGACAGCAGTACTGGATCATATACAGACCAACAAACACTAAATAAATCCTTGCTATACTGTAAGTTCTTGGAGTACCCTCTAGTGGCTAAAAAGAAGACCGTAGGAAAGATTATATTTCACACGTGTAAAAATCAGTCACAAAATATAAACTAATACCATTCTTAAATACTGTAATCTGTTGATATACAGCTATTTATACCTAGAAATTAATTTTTTCTCTAAATTATGTTCTTATAATTTATTGGCTTTTTTTTGTCTTTCTAAACATGTTTAACATGCATTTCTTCAGAAACTGCTTACATAAATCAGTGAGCAGATGTTTGCAGTGTGACAATAAGATATCTGAGTAAACTTGTCTTGACACGTATGAACACATGAAAATGTCTTTTTCTTTTTTTCTCAAAAATGAGAAGAAAATCTGTCATGAGGACACTCAGCTAACCAAATTACTAGAAAAAATCAGAAGTGTGGATACTAATAGAAATCATCTTCTACTAATCTCTGACCTTAATTTAGAGTGTTAGCTGAGATTTAAAAAATGATTGTTGGTGTGTGTCCCTCATGAGACAACTATCTCAATGTTAATGCTGTTGATGGTAGCATAAATTATATAATTGTCTTTCTATATATGCAGTAAATGTGTCCATGTTTCTTTAAATGTGTATGCTGCTATTTGTGTCATCATCATTTTTTACAGAGTAAACTTACCAGTGTTTTAGTAATGTCTAAAATTAAGGTATACACAGATATGACAAAACACAGTATGTCAGAGACTGTTCCTGACTGCAAGTATCAATGCTCAAATAACCGTTATAAAATGAATTTAACGTACGGCTTATAAAGACTTGTGGCTACCAACGAGGAAAAGGATTTTGGAATAACACTGCTCAATAGAATAGGTTTACAGTTGGCCCACAAACTTTTACAGCACTCTACAGTTTTACAAATATACAGCACAGATACTGAACAGGAGACATTGATTTGAGTAGGTTCTTTTTGGAATATGCCAGGAAATTTATTATGTACTTAAAGGAGCACACTATTTTCTGTAGGGCTGAAACATTTAAAATGTTCTCTGTATTTCTTTCCAGGAGATAAATCTTGCAAAGACCCAAATAAATTTGAAACTTTATCAGGCTAGACTAAGCTGGTCCTGCAAATGCTGATAAACACACAGTTGTTAGAGATAAGTATAGGAATTTCTACATCTTACATTCTTCAGATTCTCACTGTTGCCTGTTGTTGAAAAGTGTTTCACTTATTCTTTTTTTTTAAACCTATTTTCTTTCATGTTCTCCTGTTTACATTCTATAATGGAAATAGTGTTACTATACTATCATTTTCATATTTTGTGTTTAGTTAATTTCTCCACCTTTTCAATTTTTTTTCTTTCTTATTTTTATATTAATTTTTACTCATTCTGTCTTGTTTCCTTTTAAACTTATTTACTATATAGTTACACAGTTATCACTATCTTAAAAAACTAAACATTTATTGAAGTATATCTTTAAATATTCTCTGAGGACAGTAACTAATTTCAAATTGATTGATCAAGTGGTGATAGACAAAACTCAATAAAGGTCTCGGGCAAAAATTAGATACAAATCAAAATTATGACTGAGGGAAAACACACCCACAGACCACAAGGTATCCTTGGAGGAATCGTCCTGAAGTTCTCTAAACACTAGAGTTCTGCTTCTTCACATGTCCAGAACAACTGAAGGACTAGGTCGGGTAGAAGGGTATCTGCATCTGTAATGGTATCTAGGATTTCAGTCTACAAGAGATGATTTAACAGTGGAGCAGTCCCAGTGTGTATTCAAACTTTTGAAGCCAAAAGTTTCACAAAGGACACTGAAGGGATGAGAGGGAGATGGAGTAGAAAGGGAAGTGAATATATAGAATGCCAACACATTTCAAGAAACTCTGGTTATTGATAAACAATTTTTCTATTTTATAGTGTTTACACACATGAATATTCCGTGTAGGTTCCTTCAAGCAGAAGTTTTTTATCCAGTCAGTTACCTGGATATGTGTTTTCTTGTAAGCAGTGACTTCAGGAGACCTTGGTAAATATGGAATCCTTTAAGGATACCCTTGCAGCAGTATAATGTTTGGCCATAAATATAGTTCCAGGTATTCACTTCGCGAACACCAGGGACGGAGACATTTCTTGGCAAGACTGTGGATAGAGTGAGTTCTAGTGAAGCACATTCTAATGATGGAGCACATTTCTCATCACATGTCTTTATTAAACTGCTTAGTGAGGTATGTGATCCTTGTTTGGATATGGCTAGGCCCTGTAGTTTTCACTTTCAGCACAGTCTTAGGTGGGTTTGCCTAAAAAAATCTGAGACAATGAAGAAATACATAGAAGTCCTTCCTACCTTTTCCCTAACATCCAGTGTTACAGATGGCTGGCAGGCAAGATGCTGTGGTCCTAAAAACATGAGATTTAGGGAAGGACATACGTGAATTATTTTCTGGGTTAAACTAATCTCTGAAAACATTTTGGGAGGAAACTTGAAATGGATTTGCAAAGAAAATTTTTTTAGCAAGAATGTTCTGTAGGAAGAGTCAGCTATGATGCCTGGGCAGATATTCATGCAGAATGGAAGACACAATCAAAGATAAGTATAGCTGCAAAAAATTCACCATGGACTTAAAATGTGCTCTTACAATTACCATAAACACCAAATTCAATTCCTGTAGTGGAATATGGTACCTCTTTACTGGGAACAACTTGTTCCCAGTACCTAGGGGAATTTAAGGATAGTTAGCTGTGAACGTTTTATTATCTCCTAGTAGGTAGGAAAGCCAGCTGAAGCTCTGAGTATACATGTGCTTTTCTATGGATTGTGGCTTCTCTGCAGGATATCCAATACAGCACCTTGGTGTGTAATGATTAGGAAAAAAACAGGGTACTTCTGTAGATAAGTCAGGATACAGGAAGGACTGATGTGATCTATAAACTGAAGAGAAAAGCTCTCCCTGGTACCATAGCATAAATGTTAGTTATGTGAGCCTTAGGTGGACTAAAGGAGAGAGCAGAAATTTTGTTCTACCAAATACTCCAGAATGACTGGGAGGGATGCCCAGGGTATGTGTGTGAAACAAACTTACTAATTGTAGTTTGAGGCCCTGTTCCATTTCGCTAGGTAAATATACCTTCCCACAGCTGAGGAGAAGCTGTGTCAGGGCCAACTCTATGCTATGTAAGTGTACTGTATAAGAGAGCCAGCTCTAACTGGCCAGATCTCATCCACAGAACTTGATATGAAATGCTGCAGGCAATTGTCGAACTGGCACAGGGTCTGCCATTAAAGATAATTTTTGGGGAGGGACAGTGCTGGATTCATTGAAAAATAGCTCTAATGTCCTAGCCACACTGTCTAAGTTAAGCATGGTCATGGAAACTACCCATGCCTAACTTCTAGAATGGGAGGCAAATTGTCTGCCAGCCTTTCTGATCACTGAATGAGCACTGTCCCCATCAGGACATAACTGGGGTGCTTGCAAAAGATCTCAGGGTACTTCATGGTACTGAACGCAAAAAAGTCCATTTCATTATATTCCCCACCCCCAGTAAGTGAAATACATTGGGAATACCTGATCTGTCATGAGTGATCCAACATAATAAAGTAACTCAGATTCTTCCATGACAATATTTAACATGCTCAGAAAATAAATCTAACACTCGATACAGTAATTCTGAAGTCAGCCAAATCCTGCTTAATGCAATGTGGTATGCAGAAGTTGTGTCTATGTTAATTTACAGACACTGCGAATGCCTGCAACAAAAAGGGTCTGAATATGCTGCATGACAATCTGACCACCTGGAAGCTGACTTATTTTTGTTTGAAATCCAGCAGCCCTACTATGTTAGCATTTGCTAGACAAAAGTATAGAAATAATGTCTATGTCCCAAGTGGTCTGGGCAGAGTGAAGGGTAAAGAGGTGTCCCCTTGTACATCTTGTGATCTACCATTGGAACACAGAATTTTGGAAACCTCGAGTAGTCAAGTGAAAGCTAAAAGAATGATTGCTTACGTAAGTAGCTCAGAATCTGCCGACAAACTTATACTTCTTGCAAGTACACGGTGGCGTGAGAATTTATGTAAGTGCAAGTCAGTTAAGATTTCCCTGTGGTGAAGGGGTAAGAGTCGAATTATATGATGAGATTCTACATAATCTAAAATTATTTCTGATGGGTAAATGCTGAAGTAGTAATAGAGTCCTAATATCACCCTTGAGACCTCTAAGGATTCAATGGCAGTGAAATGCAATTTGTACCCCTCTATCCTTAACCATATGGAGTATAAAAAAAGAATCAATGTTTAAAGAATCAAAGCTTGTCCTTGACAATCTCTTTATCAGTAAAGGGATGTTGTATTTTGCTGGAGGTGAACTAATACTTGTGCTAGAACTTCTGTGACGATATTTCATGCTGTGGAATGGACTGTGCTTCGGATGAGCTTGTGTCAGTGTTACACATTTTTAAATCCGACAACTTTATAGATAGCAGGTGCAGTGAAGGACAATAAGCCAGCAGATGTGAAATAATCCAGTAAGAGTTATTACCCTGAAATTTTAGGTATTTAGGTTACAGATACTAGGGATGAATTGCTATCCATCCTTCTTTAATATTAGAAAAATAGATGTTCTTGTGTTATGATGGACCCAATTCTATGGCTACCAGTGCTAGCAGAATGCATCTCCTGCTAAAGCAGATTCTTAGAAGGGCTGCTCAGAAATGGATAGGAAGACCAATGCAATTTTATTACCAATGAATAGGTGTCACCAAATAACAGTAAATGCAAAGGGGACATACTATGAGGAAATTGAAAGAAGAATTTCAGAGGAAGTGTTGAACAATAAGGGAAAAGGGTTAGTCATGATCTTTCAGTGCGTGCAGTGTTGAGGATGCAACTTATGCAGCTGAGCATTTGACAGCTGTATAAGAAAAAATCCGGAAAACAAACTCTAACTACCACCTTTTCAAGCATGCTAGTAAAATTCCAGCAAGGAGATGGTGGTTTCCCTGTCTAAAACACTGCATAGCACCTATATCGCATATGTGTCTGCCGTAGAGGTAGCTTGTATCCCATCCCCTGAAGTAAGGAAGACAGAACTCTGAAGTGAAGTAAGAGGTTCATTAAAGACACACGCAAGGACAAGACTCTGGAAAGAATAAGTGTTCAAACCACGGAATCTCACAACAGGAGTGTGGCGAGCTTCTGTGTGGGGAAAATTATCTCAAAGGTGTTCCTCCCTACTGGAAATGATCCCACAGGTGGGTCCTACCTGCTGGAAAATGGCCATGAGGCCAGTGTTTCAGAAACAGTGATCCCAGTTTATAGGACAAGGAACACTTGAGGGGTAATGGGGTTCATCATCAGGCATATAGTTTGTTTAGTCAATATAGTAATACAAAGGGTAACAATAAACCCTTCTATCATTATTTAATTTGCTTTACTTTTATTTTAGAGAATTTATTCAGCAGTATCTAAGAGAAAGATATTCTTATGTAAAAAAACTTAATCAGAAAGTGTGTTGGGTTTTTTTTTCCCCTGCTGTAACATATTCATTATTGTTTCAGTCTGTTATTGTTCAAGCTCTTTCGACTTTCTTTTTCATATTTCTTTCAGGCCTTTTACGCAGTCCTTTTTTTTTTTTTTTACAGGTGGTCAATGTTTTGGACAATGTACAATGATGTAGATTAGAAATAACTAAATTTCTTCATAAAATAAAAAATTTTGGAAGCTCTAAAATAATCACGCAGAATAAATGCAAAATACCATAGAATCATAGAATCACAGAATGGTTTAGGTTGGAAGGGACCTTAAAGATCATCTAGTTCAAACCCCCCTGCGATGGGCAGGGACACCTTCCACTAGACCAGGTTGCTCATCCAGCCTGGCCTTGAACACTTCCACGGGTGGGACATCCACAGCTTCTCTGGGCAACCTGTGGCAGTGCTCACCACCCTCATCGTAAAACATCTTTTCCTGATATCTAATCTATCTCCCCTCTTTCAGTTTATACCCATTACCCCTTGTCCTATCACTCCACGCCCTTGTAAAAAGTCCCCTCCCAGCTTTCTTGTAGGCCCTTCAGGTACTGGAAGGTGCTATAAGGTCTCCTCAAGCCTTCTCTTCTCCAGTCCAAACCACCCCCAACTCTGTCAGCCTTTCTTCACAGGAGAGGTTCTCTAGCCCCCTGATCACCTTCATGGCCTCCTCTGGACTTGCTCCAACAGGTCCCTGTTCTTTTTATGTTGGGGAGTCCAGAGCTAGACAGAATACTCCCTGTGTGGTCTCACAAGAGCAGAGTAGGGGGGAAGAACCACTTTCCTCGACCTGCTGGCCATGCTTCTCGGGATACAGCCCAGGATACGGTTGGCATTCTGGGCTGCCAGCACACATCGTTGGGTCATGTTGAGCTTTTCATCAACCAACACACCCAGTCCTTCTCCACAGGTTAATATAAGTTAACAAGTTCATTTAAGTTGAAAATTGAGCAGTTTAAGCAAAGAGGTAGCCAGTGTGGTTGGTAACAGTAATCTCGTGAACTGATCTCAAGTACCTGAGGGTTCCTTTCCAGTTTCATGTTCCTATATGTTCATAAAATAAAATTTTAATCTAGATACTGGGAAAGAAGAAAGATTTTACAAGGGGTTTTTTTCATGTTATCTCATTCTGCAGAACATACTGTAGTTATTTATAAATGTGTAACCACCAGCTGCCTTTTCTCACAGTTTTTTTCTCCCTCAAAAATACACTGATAAGCAGCAAACAAGGAACGACCACAGAACTGCATACATTTGTAAATAGTTATCCTCAAAAGGAGTACAACTGGGATACATAAAAACCATGAAAAGCCAATTAATAGGATTTTTTATGAACTTCTGTGTTTCTTTTTCACTTGCTTTGTATTTTCACAGTGGAGAAAGAGAAGAGAAATGTATAATTGAAGACGTTCCCCGTGACACACTGGTAATCGGTATGTACCAGTCAATGCTATACAATGATCTAATCTATGCAATAATAAAGACAGGTTGTAATGTCATAGGAAAATCTATGATTTATAAATATGGTAAAACCATGGTGATAAGAAAGCGGGCACACTGAAAATAACTCCCTGCACCAGGAACAAGTCAGAATGTCCTCACAGATTTCCAGAGTGCTTAACTGACCAGACAAAGTTTGTCTTCTAATTCTATAGCAGTGGAATTACTGCTTCAGTGTGTGTGCTTCTATATATTCTGACTGATTTACTCACTCATACCAGAATTTTTGTACCATGGTTTTCCCCGTATGAATGGGAGAGTTGTTACTTTTTTTGATTAATGCTGGTCTGGTAAGAAGCAATTCAAGATGTACTAAAGTTCCATTTCACCTGGGCTATCAGAAGCACATTAAATTAATCTACGAGACTGTAAATGTAAGATTTTTTTTTAATAAATAATGTGATAAATATGAAAGACATTCCTAAAAATGTAATTTGAATACAGCACACATGCTTTTGGAGGTCTCAGCATGCCTTCTGTATGCTGATCTTGACAGAGCACTGGGAGTAATCAGAAAGTTTTACTTGTTAATCAATCATTTTTGTAGTATTCTAGAACATTTTGTAGTGTAATAAAAATGTATTGTATTTCACACTGTTATAAAGGGCCCCCTGGGCAACTTTAATCATATGCACATGAAATACATATATTGTTTTATCATTAATCATTTATCTTAATAATTTCGCTGAAAAAACAATGAAGATGTCTAATGTTAAGGTATGTTTTATTTAACAGATTTTTATCTATATTTTTATTCAGGGAATTACAAGGTACAGCGCTGGGATATACATAAACAAGAGTTTCTTGAATCTGCTCCTGGTTTGGGAATGTTTGTGACTGTCACAACTCCTTCTGCTGAGGTAAATACGCTTTCTGAATGTTTCTGTGGGATTTATAAGTTGACTTTTGGCAAGAGCAGGCAGTACTATTTTAAAAAGTTACTTCTGAGGGAAAAGTAAACTTACAGTTTACCAACTAGTTCAGTATTTTGATACTGAAAGGTGTAAGCACTTTGTGATTTCTATCAAAGTTAATAGAAATGACAATGTTTGATAATGATATGTGTGGACATTTTTTGTCTGACTACTGAATTTGGGAAACTGTGTCACTAAGCATAGTAAGTGACAACTGATAAAACAGGTTAGATTAAAAAAAAAAAATAAAATCCACTGTTGAAGTAAAATGATGAAGAATATACTTGACCAGCAGAAAAGCAAGCTGATGACAAACTAAGCTGCAAATAAAGATGATACAGAGATCATGCATAGCAACTGCCTGCATTGCCATGAGGTCCTGAGCTTTTTCAGCAAAGGACAATTTATTTATGTGTCTAGACAAGGTCTTAGTTTGTGAACTTTAAATGCTTTAGAGATCATTGGTTTTTGTGCATTGCAGAAATCTATAACATTTCAATGTTCACTGTAAGATAAAATGGTCTATTTTTCTCTAAATTTACTCTGAATTTCAGATAAACTTATGATATCAGGAGGGTAATTGATTCCTTTTTATATCCAAATCACAATTTTGGGTTTTGATTGTTTTATTGAGATTTGTAATGGACATACGCAACAAATATATTATATAAATTACAGGTACTATTGTCAAAACTGTATGGGCCACAAGGAACATTTTCTTTTACATCCTATCTGTCTGGGGAGCATGTTATCTGTTTACAGTCTAACTCCACAAGATTTGTGGCATTTGCAGGAAGTAAACTGGTAGGTGTATTTCTTAATATTTTGTTGTAATAATATCAATATTTTACAAAGTGCAGAGATTACCAACTGTATTAGGAGCTGGTCTAACTTCTAGCAGATAATTCACCATTTCCTAGTGACTGAAGACAAACTGAGAATTATGAAGATGAAGAGATAAAATGACTGTTCTGATATTTAAGAAGTCAAGATTAAAGAGGCAAGATTAATAACTATAGAATGATTTAATGTTTGAATTTGAAAGATTTTGATAAATAAGAACAACTATTTGGTTCCAAAAGATAGATATGTAAGACTGACTAACACAAACACTTGTCATAAGGATATTCCCTGTCCTCAATAACTTAGATTGAATTCCTAATGAAAATCTAACATTTTCATTTTTGAAATATATTAAAATTAAAATATATTAGCATAATTGATATTATCTACTGCCAACAAAGTTGGTCTTAATGCAGATTTTGGAAAAAAAAAATCATCAGAGGTGATACCATGGCTCCAATCTATTTCAGCAAAGAATTTCATAAACACCATTTTAAAAATTTTATCTATATGCCTTCTCTCAAAAATAGTTGATCAGGTAAGAATTACTCTCTTGGCATGCCTTATTTTTTTTTTTTTTAAACTGTGAGAGCTGAAAGAAGATGTGTTCTTCATTTGTGGTTGCTGTCTGAGTAGAACAAACACCCATTGTGGTACTATCAAGCTCAAGGATTTCCACAGATTACCTGTTTAGCTAAAGTTTTTTATTTTCTCTTAGGTACAAATTGGCTTTTAGAAGAACTTTGTCTTTACTAAACTTTATTAGTTTTAGTAAAATTTTTTATGTCAAAATAAGTTGCATAATATTTTAAGTTCCATTCTTCTCTTTTCTTTCTATGGGTCTATTGCTTGGCAGGTTTGGGGTTTTTTTGTTATAGGTTGTTGTGCTGGGTTTAACAACTGTTGCATGACAATTTATAGGATACTGGGTGGTATTTCATACCAGAAATAACATGTGTTGAGAGAGATAAAACTACCTTATGGATAGTTCTGCTTTAACACCTATGATAAACTGGAAATAATGATTCAGCTGGTGTCCTTCCAGTCTTATATTCCTTACTGCTGGTGGAGAAAACATAGAAGTGCATTTTTAAATTCTTCCTGCAGTGCTATCGAGGAATGTAATTTCTCCAATATTAGGATGGAATGTGAAATACAATAAGCAGTCCTAATGGTGCTCATTTTTTTAACCAGTTTGGACAGAGAACAGAAAGCATTTTCATGGTGATTGAATCAATACTAGCATGAAAAAAAATGTCCTAGCAGCAATGAAGACTGTAAAATTGTATAATTAATTTGATAATAAAATTAAGAAACACTTTAAATATGCCACCTGATTCCAATTTTAGGAAAGATTTCTATAAGCAAATAAAACTATTTTCCTGTAATGAGCTTAAAGGGAAATTATCCATTGTTTCTTTTTTCTAAGGAATTTTGAAAACTCAGAAAACACAGTAATGAGAATATTTTTTCTGTTCGCAGCGTATCCACTTGGACATCAGAGTTGGAGAACATGTTTTGGATGAATCTGCTTTTCAAGCCAAAGACAAAGTGAATGAAGTTAACATTAGACTAGAACATCTAGTTGAGCAAATTCATCACATATCCAAAGAACAAAACTATGAAAGAGTATGTGTTTCCTAGTGGAAATGTTAAAATTATTGTACATAGGCTTATTGATTTATAAAGTATTATGAGGTTTATTATTTAATTGCAGTGTTATGTTTAATTAACACATAAAAATCCTTTGGTATTTAAGCAAAATAGCCTACATCACCTTGCAAAATATTTTTAAGCTGGAACATAAAAACTAATTAATCACTGTGAACCCATGCTTATAGCAACAGGTGTTGTTTTAAAGCAGGAATTTCCAAATACAGTTTTCTTGGTCAGAGTCAGCAACAGCAGCTGAGCAGGTGGCAGGTGCTATTGCTGGTGATGTTGCCAGCTGTTGTTTCCATGCTGGTCTGTGTGTATAAACTTTATTGGAGTGGGTAAGGAAATGACAGAGTGTATGTTTATATATATCTCCATGCAGTTAGACATAAAGCCCTCCTTCAAAGAAGTGTACCCCTTTTGTCTTGACGTTTCTATACGTATGCAGGCAGCCAGACTGTGTTTGAAATACACCAACTAGTTACCTAAAAAAACAAATGTGGCTGAAAAGGGGTTCTCAAGTACAATATGGTAGTGACTGTAAAGCTAAAAAGGCATAAGCCTGTACTAATGGAACATATTTACCACAATATATCTTTTGTGAACAAGGGAAAGCTCTGTTTGCCTTTCTGCTTCAGGATACAGTGTGCCTGCTTCCCAGTTTTGGTTTGTAAAGACACCCACCTTAAGGCTAAGAACAAACTTTCAATTTTATCAACATGAAAAAAGTGTTTGCTCGCTACTGGGCAGAAGAGGGCTGCCTGTTACCTGGATAACAACATGAAACATACAGATGCCAAAAAGGTAATCATTATGCTTTTTCTTTTTTCTTTAGGAGCGTGAAGAAAAATTTCGGAAGACAAGTGAAGAAACCAACAGCAATATTTTGTGGTGGGCTATTGTACAAACACTAATCCTCATCTTCATTGGAATCTGGCAAATCAAATCTCTCAGAGATTTCTTTATATCTAAGAAGCTTGTTTAAGTCTTATAATGTACATGCATAGATTAAAAAATTGCACACCATGTGAAACCTGACACCCAAGGAAACCCTGCATCTATGAGAAAATTCGTTGTATAAAACTCTCAAGCTTCTCTCATTTTCTACTCTGATTCTTACTCTAACTCTGTTTTCTTCATCTATATCACAACCTCTGGCATCCCCTTACATTTTAATCCTCGAACCCCATCTTTTAGCAGTTTGTTTCTTTCTACTGACGTAAAGCTAAATCTGAAGGGAGTACTCAGTGAATGAGGCAGCACTTAAATTCAACTCAGGATTGTTAAATCTAAAATAGAGGTCTAAAAAAGTTTCCTAATATTTTAAATTTCTCTACTTGCTTAGTAATCTTATTTGATGCTACCACAAACAGTTCAGCATTTCCGACTGACTAGGATTCAGATAGTAGGCAGAGAAACAACTATACCCCTTATGGTGTTTAATTTTGTGAGTGTCTTGAACTCAGCCTGTTTATGTGTAATGCCTACCTTTTTCTAAAATATAATTGTGACTGTTTAAAAATATTCAGAGTTTTAAGTGACAGTGGAACCCACCCCTAAGGTTATGATCACTGGTTGCAGCAATTACCATGGACAAGAGAGACCCAGACAAAAAATTTGGATTTGTCCTTACTTTTTACTTCCAGATAAGCCCTAAACATTAGGATGTATATTTGAGATCACACCTCTCCCACAGATGTTAATGTAAGTATTAGTCTTTATGAATTATGCCAAAGTAAATCAAATTACATGTTTCTTGGTAAACACTGAATTTGTGCCTATAAATTTCAAGTTATTCCTACACTAAATTCTTCAGTTTCTTTCTGTGTTAGAGAATAATTTTCCTTTTAATTATTCAGCAACTCTAACATAGCTGTCTAAGGAACTTACCAGTTTTTGACTTAATCATGTGTTTCCTTTTCACTTATTGCAGCTTGGTTCGATATATCTTTATGCCTCAATGTAGCTGGTTTATATAAAACTGGTAGAGCAGCTACAGTACCCTGCAATTACAAGTCAAAAAGCTCTGTTTAAAAATCCAGATAATTAGCTGGACAAAACAGCAGTAGTATAAGAAGGAGTTGGACGTGGTTATAACATTACCCATCTCCGCACTTGGTTAAAATGTAAAAACATGAAACTTGGAAGTTTCTAGAGAGCACTGTGATAGCAGAATATTTTGATTTGGCTTCCTACTTGTCTTTCCAGACCTTCTGCTAGTCTAACAGGTATTGAAAGCTGAGATATTTGTAAACCAATTATTGTGTTAATGGCACTGCTTGCTTTCTTTTTTCTGTCTTCTCACCTTTTGTTTTCATTAGCAAGGAAATGACATTGCCCTTTAGGTTCAGTTACATTTACAGTATGGGAATGAAAAAACAGCTGTGAGTATGTAAGAATCCATAAAGCTGATACAAAATAGAGACAAAAAGCAATGCTCTACAGACTAAATCAATTAAAATAAAATCTCATAAGGCTACTCACTGAGGTGTGTCCTATGTTTAAAAATTCTGAGACTTTAGTTATCACTTGAAATGACTAGTAAATAAGTGTTACTAAATTCACTTTTATAGAGCACTTCAAACATGTCTTGTAATAACATCTTTGGTGGTGGGCAAGAAGGAAAGATGTCTTACAACCATATGGTATCCAAAGTCCAAGAAGATAGGTTAATAAAGGGTTGCTGCATGTTAGTGGTTCAGACTTTAGCTGGCATTTAGTCTAAGGCTCTTAACTACATCCCAATGACAAACTTAACTCATGTCAGTTAAAATATACTTAGGCTTTTGAACCAAAAAGGACAGGCACCATGGCAGAATTCATAAAGGAGCTGATTATGCTCCTCTGTATTAATTAGGTCTATAGTCAAACCAGCACTGAGAATTGGAGCCTTGACTATAGCTTGAGAGTGCTTAATTCTCTGTCTGAAACAATAATAATAATAAAAAAATCTTTGCTTTGATGAAATGTTTTCAGTCTCCTTCAAGATTTTTAATTAGCTGTAAAAGCAGAAACTGACTCATAGGTCTTTTGGGAAGCACTTTGAGGGCAGTAGTCTTTATGAAGTTAAAAGCCAGAGGTTTCTCCTATGCAGTCTGTGACTCTGGCATACCCAGAGCTACGGCCTGCACTGCATATAGGTCTGTAAGGGAATTTTCCCCTAAAATTTTTATGAAGGGAAATTAGAAAGCCCTGATTTTTTTTCAGACTAAGAAATTAAAATTAAAACTCCTTGTTTTGCTCTTTTTCCTCACCAGAAGCAACAACAAACCTGTGACAGTAAGTTAATAACCTTCCCAGATGCCTTCCTCCATTTAAGAGAGTGAAAAATCACCACCCTTTTCCACACACCTGCTGTTCCAGCAGCAGCCCATTCTGTATGGGCTCATCACTTCTGTGAGGGGAACAGGGCTTGTGGCAAAGCACCCAGCCAGGGCACGGGTGGTTCGACCAGTTCTGTTGCCCAGCTTGTGGTAGGGAGGGGGAAATCTCTAGGAGAGGATCCCCTGCGTGGGTACCCTCTCCAGTTTGGTAGTGAGAGGCTGGAAAACACCCTTTTTTGGGTGTGAGGGTTAAACTCTGCCGCCCTCAGGCCCCGCGGCTGGGGGAGGGGCGCTACCAGCCCTCACCTCAGGGCCTGGTATGCCTCACAGCGGGGGAACGTGGTGGAGGGGGCCTGGTAGGTCTCACCCTGTGCCGGCAAGGAGGGCAGCATCTACCTCAGCCATCTGCTCCCTGCTGGGCCCTCCTGCCACTCTGCTACATGGCTGTCCCAGTCTTTTGCAACGTCTGCTTCTGTGAGCCCCGCAAACCCACCCCGCGATTCAGCCTCACAAGCTGCGGACATGTTATCTGTGAGGTTTGCCTACAGAAAGGTAATGGCTGCTGCAGGGCCCTCTGCTTCTGCGGGGCAGGCAGCGCCGGTGTGCACATATTTACCTTAACTCTTCACATTTCTGACTCACTGTGGAAAAATGAAAGGCCAGAGCATTTCTTTTAGTCAGCCATTTATCAATGTTATTGATAAAACTTTTCAATTGTTGCTATTGATTTTCTTTAAACAGTAAAAAAACACCTGTGCCTCCTGCTGGATGAATCTGGCTGGAGCAATATGGCATTGAGAACAAGCCTCAGATACTGAAAACTGGAGACTTCAATACAAGTTGGAAGCTTATGATCCATGATTGCACTGAAAAAAATCAAACCCAGCCCACTCTTCTAATTTTGAAAGGGCATAGTTTTTCATTAGTGAAAGAGCAATCTGCAAAACAGAGTTTGTTTAGGGCATGTTTTGCTAGTAGTCTTAAGACATTTTAAGTCTCGGTATTGCTACTGAAACACTAGAAAATTTTCAGCAGCATTAGGAGGATTGGAGGTGATGTTTTGAAGCTTTTGTGTGTTGCATGCAATTCCTGAGTCATATTCTGGGACTCCGGCAATGTGCTTAGATGATGATCTGTGGAAAACATGGCGGAATAAGGAAGTTGCTTTTTAAAAAAAAAAAAAAAGGCAGATAAATATAAATGTTTTCCCCTGCCAAATGCCGTGTTATTTGTAAGGATGCATGTAATACATGATCAATCTATATTTCAGAATGATAAACTTTTGATTAAAAGTTTTCACGAGGTTGCTGTTGAGGAGAGAGGATCATGAAATGCAGCCTCTTAATACAACTTGCAGGCTCCTAGAACCTGAACACCACCTTTTCTTTCTGCTGTTAATATTATTTGGCAGACAAAAAACCTGAGAAATTATTTTTTTTCCCCGTGAATTCAATAATAATGGTAATATTAAGCTTAAAACTCTTTAAATATGTTTATAAACATTGATCCTTAGAATCCTTAGAAGGGAAGCAGCTAACAAAATTATCAGTTATAAATATTGTAATCATATGCTTTTAGTAGAAATATTTGCTAATATGTTTGCAAATTATCAGAGACATTTTAAAAAGAGATGAAATTTTAAAAAGTGATGTGATCAATTTTTCACTGAAAAAATTCACAAGGCAAAATCATTAATTCTTTGAGATTAAGGTTTCATATGTTTTATCAAGAGTGCCAGACTGCGCCCAGTCTAAAAAGTCATATATCTAGTTGACTCTTATTAGTGCACTTAAGCGTACATTTAATTAAACCAGACAAGTAGTCCTATTTAAATCAAAGGATCTAAAAGTCACCTACATTCAGTGACACAAATGATATTCATAAAATCATTTACATGAATGCTTATTTGCAGGAGTAAGACCTGATTACATTCACACACATTCTCCCTGTGCAACTGTGTGTAATGATTCTAGAATAAAATTCTTCATTCATGTTTATTTGCAGTTTTTGTATAACCTTCAGATTCATTCCACAAGCTCCATATAAATGTTTAGGCATCAATTTCCATTAAAACTGTGTTCTGTGTCTGTTGAGTTTGATGCATATTTAAAATGTGTCTTTACCTTACAGGCAAAAAAGATGAATGTTTGATCTGCAGAACTCCTTGTCGTACATTATTCCTTTCAAAACAGGTAAATGAACCTTTAGTGTTGTTGTATTACATTAATCTCTAGTTTGCTTACAGCTAAATTATTTGCATTATGAAATATTTCCCTTTTGTTTGCCAACTGTGACATGAATACTTGCTGATATTAAGTTGGTAGACTTAGACCCTTATGCACTATACAGCTTTTTTAGTTTTATGGATTTCTTCAAATAAAAGCCTCTTTAAGGGGAGACTCTAGGTTTTCAGATTCTGCTGAACTGTAAAACATTCCAACCTTTTCAAGAAACATGACTGGCTGCTATGTAACATCAATGACTATTATCAAAATGTGGAAAAATGTTTATTGACTTTGGCATTTGTACATCAGAGAAAATGGACTATAATGAATTGTTTCATGTAATGGACTGAATCAAAAATGTGCATGGCAGTGCATCAGTTTTCAAGTGTATTGGGTTTATTTCCCCATTTTTGTTTAAGCTTAACTATTTTCCTCATGGCCATGTGATTAAGAAATGTTGTTGGGAATTCTTGTTATTCACTAGAGAATGAATAACTTTTGATTCCCATTCTTAAGAAATCATTAGAAGGATTTAATTTTCTTATTTCTCCCAGGAACCATCTTCTCCCTAGCTGATTTCATAAATGGGTTGTGAAAACATTTATATTTTCCTAGACTGGTGCCTACCTAAGAGACAGGCCTGCCTTACAATGATAAAAGAAAAATACCAAGATCATTCAATACAGATAACACATAAAGTCCTACAAAGCTGTAAGGCAATAATATATATGAAATAGAGGAGTATTTTGTCCTAACCGTGAAGCAGTGATGTTGAAGGAGGGCAAGATTTCTCTAGATATGTTTAAAACTGAGCTGATGTGTATCTAAATACAGAATCTCTACCTCTACATAATGTATACAAAAAGGTAAAAGGCTTTTACACTATATTTCATACTTGTAAACACAGAATCTTGCAGAACTGAGACAGGGTGAAGATAACTGCTATGAAAAATCAAAATTTACAGCAAACCAACAGGTTGCAAACATAATCAAAGGGAAAAGTGCACACGGTGATCAAATGAAAAAAATAAAACAAACCCAAAGCCTCTCGTAAAACTTCTAAAGGAGGTATTTTAATAAGCTTTCAATATCAGCCTAGCCTGGATGCAAGTTTTGTTATTAATTTCAGAGAATAATTTAGCTTGTCAGGGACCTCTAGAGGTCATCTTGTCCAATACCTTGCTCAAAACAAAGCTAATTTTGAAGTTAGATCCATCTTCAATTGCAGCATTTCAACAGACCTTGACAATTTGCTTCAAAAATACGGAAGGAAATAAAACATGTAATGATGGGATACTAACAAAAATATTAGATGATGCACTAGAACCTGCCACTGCTCTGGAGGACTGGAAAGAAACAAATTACCATATTCTTTAAAAAAGACATTAATGATGATTGCTTAGCCTTGATTAAGAGCAGATAAAATGATTGGAATGATAATTAAAGATGCATATAAAAAAGTCATGGCTCTATAATTCAGGAACCTGAGTGGAATTATACTTGGTAACCTTTATGAGCTTGATGCTATGGAAGAATTCCCAATGAGTAGGAGGTCCTATAAATGTGTTAAAACTCCTCATTAAATTGTATATTGGGGCAATCAGCAGCTACACATTAAATATTCTCATCTTTACGGTAACGCGTGCTTGTCACCTTTATATCTTCCTTCTATGTCTCATGATCCCCACTTGCTTTTTCCCAGAGGATGGTTAAGTGTTATGATAAATCAGAACCTTGCTGTTCGTTATTTCAGAATATCATGTTAACATCTGCTACTCCTTCATGCAACAGATAAAATATAAACAGTGTTCTGCAAACCTTTATTTTAAAGAGTTTTTCAATCAGCAGTGAAGCTTTTTGGGGTTTATTTTTCTCAGATCTGGTAAGTTCTTAACCAAGGTCATTGCTTTGTTAGGACCCTAAATCAGTTTCTAGAGCTTGCCTTTTATGGATATATTTCAAAGATGCCAACAAGTGTATGTTTATGGATACATTATTTTTATAGATGAAAATTTCTTGTCTTCTTTACTTTTAATATCTTATCTTTCTTTACTTAAATACCATAGATAGGTTAGACTGTGCTGTCTGTCTGCTTCTGGCTTTCTTGGTCTGCCAGTTCACCCCGTGGAAATTTTTGAATGCTTTTTGGCTAATGTCAACCAAATTCAAAAGTGCAGAGGAGGTTTCAAATGCAGTTAATTCCCTCCTGTGAGTTCTATCAAGATTAGTAGCTGGGGAAAGCAAAGAAAGGCAGTTTAGTTCCCTTGGTGAGAGAAGTGCAAGTACACCTCATCAGCAGAAGGGCGTTTGGCAGCCACATGCACAGTTCTGGTGTAACCAAACAGTGCACACCATCTTTGCTCAGTTGAATTGCCATACAGGACATTGAAGTAGCTGATGGCAGAATATTGTGAACAAAAGATACAAATCAGTTGCAAATCCAGGTTATTAATTTAGCTCCTCAAGTAGTTGCTTTTCATGCGTATGAGACTCAATTCCCTCTAATTATTAAAAATATATAATATAAGCACACATTAAAAATAGTTTTGGCAAATGCAAACTAAATGTTATTTAGTCTTTGATATTTGATTTTATACTAGTGTTATACTATTTTTAGAATATATCAAATTATTGTCTCTGTGCATGGTTGTGCATTTGCAAATGGAGCAAAGCTCAATTCTTTTTGATTTCAGTGAAATATTTTTAAGTGGTAGCACTTATCTTTCTGTTTTCATTCAGAGAAGCACTCAATCATTCACCTTTTTTTTTTTTTTTTTAAACTTCCTGAGATTCTCGAGTACTTCTGGGGTTAATTTACATTTTGCCTGCCACAGTTTCAGTTCTTGATTGGATTTTGAAGGTGGTTCCTTACATGAAGGATGCCTTTTCTGGGACTTCTTTTATCATTTAACTATGTTGGGATTCTTTTTGCTTTTTATTCAACTTCTGGCTAGTCAAATCTACCTTCTATTACACAATCACAATATATGAAAGAGAACATTCCAGTTTACAGTTTGTGGGTAGATGTGGGTTTTTTAGCTAGAATCCTCATTTTTAAAAGCTGTTTACTGTTATAGTAGAAGAGGATTGAAATGTGACAACTGTTAGTTCTCAGTAATGTAACTATTTTAACTTAGTACTGTAACTAGGGTAACTATTTTGGGGTTGTGGGTTTTTTTTCTTTTTCTTATGAATAAATCAGGAATACATGTATTCTGGATTAAAATAACACTTATCTAAGTTGCTTTCTAGATTTGGATAGATGTCCAAATGTTACTATTATTCTGAGATTCCCTTTATATTTTGTAGCCTTTCTTTCTCACTGTAAATAATAAATATATTACTGGAATACGATCATAGTTTAGGTACAGAGTGAGTGCTCAGCATTTGCTAAAAACACAGATAGCCACTTGTGGGGACTCATCATGATCTCTGATTAAAAGTCTTAGTAATAAAATATTTGAAAAATACAACTATCATTTTAGGGCTTTTTTCTTATGCTAGGGTAGCATTTTGCTGCCCAACAGGCAGGAGAGATAAAGGGATGCCAGTCAGCATTGGCACCATTCTGAAAAAGGACTGAAATAGGAAACAAAAATGATTATTAGTTGCATCCATGTGCCTGAGGAGGGTGAGAGCCAGAAACCTGGCTGTTGATCTAAAGGCAATGCCTCTTCCAGGGGACCACAACATCTTCCTTGAATGTCCTCTGGAAATTGTTATTGTCTTAGTTACAGTAAGTACATATGTGTGTAATATATTTAAACAAAAGCACAAAGCCTTCCAGATGGTTAATAAGGACATTAAATAGAACTGGGCTTGTTTTCAATTTCTGTTTCATCCTACTCTTGGTCTGTCCATTTTTTCTTTATTTACATCAATCAATTTAAGGAACATTTCACAAAATGCTTTATTTGTTATAGCTTGCAAATAAAAATGCTAACACTGGCCTACTTTCTTTTCTTGGTAGACAAATCCTGATATTCAATCGCTGTTCATGGGAATAGATACGTTATGCAAGAAATATTCAAAAGAAATAACACAGGTGAATCTGCCTTATAAATCTAACATAATTAGCAGCTTCTACTGATATTTATATAAACGGGAAAAAATCTGGGAGTGAATGCTTGAAAATGAATGTATACCCATTATTGTCTTTACTTCCTTGGTTCCACAGTTTCAAAGTTCTGAAGAAAGCATAAATTATTCCTCACAGTCATTGCTTATGTTTTCAAACTCTCTCTGAGGACCACTAGTCTGGTTATTTTAATGACGTAAAATCACTTTCAATGCCATGCAATGAAAAATTAGATCTGCCAGAACTTTAAACATGCCCAGATATTGTGCCCTAATTATAGCAATAAAAAGTTACGCGGTGAAAATCTGAACCGGGTAAAGCTGCGAGCTGAGTGTGCGCTCTCTCTCTCTGTAATTCAAAGTGAACAGGTTAACAAATATCTGTAATCTCAAAGGCTAGGCTTTATTACTGCCCCTGTACTCTGCGCTTGTGAGACCCCACCTGGAGTGCTGCGTCCAGCTGTGGAGCCCTCAACATCAGAAGGATACAGACTGGTTGGAGTGAGTCCAGAGGAGGCCATGAAGATGCTCAGAGGGCTGGAGCACCTCTCCTATGATGAAAGGCTGCAAGAATTGGGCTTGTTCAGCCTGGAGAAGAGAAGACTCTGGGGAGACCTTATAGCAGCCTTCTAGTACCTGAAGGGGTACCTGAAGGGGTACCTTCTAGTACCTGAAGGGGGCCTACAAAGAAGCTGGGAGGGGACTTTTTACAAGGGCCTGTAGTGACAGGAGAAGGGGTAATGGGTTTAAATTGAAAGTGGGGAGGTTTAGATTAGATATCAGGAAGAAATTCTTCTTCACACAGAGGGTGGTGAGGCACTGGAACAGGTTGCCCAGAGAAGCTGTGGATGCCCCATCCCCGGAAGTGTTCAAGGCCAGGCTGGATGAGGCTTTGAGCAACCTGGTCTAGTGGAAGGTGTCCCCGCCCATGGCAGGGGGGCTGGAACTAGATGGTCTTTAAGGTCCCTCCCAATTCAAACCATTCTGTGATTCTATGATTCTGTGATTAAAACTAAGAACAATCTAATTTCTAAAATCCAAACCTGAAACAGGCCTTCTTTTTTTCAGACAGTTGCAATAAAATACTTCAAGGTAAATTTCCTCCCTGCCTTCTGTAAATCCTAGGCAGGACACCCTGCTTCAGGCTTAGTTTCCAGTCCAGAACTTTAGTAGCTGTCTAGGTTAAATGAATTCATATAAACTTTCATTGCCTTATCATTTTCTACATCTCTGCATTTGGCTTTGAGACTTGTCCCTTTTACTGACCATTTCAGTGGCAGTTTCAACCACTCTAGGTTAAACTGTAGTAGTACATCCTCCCTGAACCCGCCTGCAACCTTCATTATGTATTCTCATCTCCCTTGGCCTGGTACATGCTTGGTCTTATGGTGAGTTTCCTGATCCAGCAGAAAAGTAACCCAGGAAAGATCACCTGCTTTCTTTAATGGTGATTACAGAGTCACATTTCCTCTATACTTCACAAACTTTTTCAAAGCTGAGTATAGCCCCTTTCCTCAGCACTCCTCCTCCTAAGATACATAGGTGATACAAGACAAACAAGAAACCTTCCTCCATCCTTCTGTATGCACGTCTAAGCAGCATGGATGATGATCAGCAGTTATTCTCTAAACTGGAATAGTCCCAAGAGCTATACCACCAATGTCATGTGAATACACACTTCTGTAAGGTGTCAAAAAAAGGGAGAAACACACGCGAACTCAAAAGACAAAGGTAGTTTTCTGTAGACTGAGGTAATCTATGAGAAACATATTGACATGTAATTAAGGCATTAAGATATATTCAGAACTTCTACCAGCATTGAAAGACATAAAAACAGCTTGTGACCTGTTAGGCCAAAGATGTGTCTAATCTAATATCCTGTCACAACAGTGGGTTTAGGAAAGCATGTGGGAGAACACGTCTTCAGAACAGCTTCCAGCTTTCAACAGTTTGTGGCACAGGGATATCTCAAGGTGAGGGCAGTGCCTTTGCATTCAAAAGCTTTTGGTGGATATTTTTCCCCATGTAATTGCCAAGTTGTTTTCTGAATATTTAGCATCTATGATGTACTATGCAATGGGGGGTGTGATGATGATTTCTTTTCTCAGGATTTAACTTGCTACCTCCTAGTTTCATTTGATAATCTCGAATCCCATTCTAGAGGAAAAAGTAACCATTCCCATACATTCCATCTGTGCTAACCCTTAGGTTTAGGCTGCAAGCTCACACTCTCTTCAACTGTCGTTTTTTTCAGCCATGAAGACTCATATTCTATGTGGTCGTTCTTTTAATGAAGGTCTTACATACCTCTAATTAATCTGAACTATTTTCAGACCTACTATATCCTTTCTGAGATGTTAAGCAGACTCAGAATGTAGTAACATTTATTTTTTAAAGTGGAATAATGATGTTCCCTATTCTATTCCTTTTTTAATCACTTCTAAGATCTGATTTGACTTTTTGACTGGTATTGAACACTGAATTGACATTTTCACAGATTTCTTCCTTATAGACCCAGGACCTCATTTCTGAGTGGTGTGAGGCAGCTCAGAGCCATTACTTTCTGAGTGGCCATTTCTTCCATCAGTTCTGAAGACACTTCTGATCCTTTAATCAGAAGTGTATCCAGTAGGACCTTCCAGGATCTTCTACAGTGAATAAAAAGTAACCATTTCAGTTGAATACTCCACTCTGGGGTTATCTTCTCAGAGCATTTCTTCTTGTTTGTCTGTATCCCTACATATTTTCTGGCAGTTTTCTTACATGTGAGAACACAGATTTATTAGGAAGTTATTGCCTATTGTAATTAGTTCCTTGAGCTCTTGTCTTGCCTACCTTGTATATTTTTACTTTTAACCTGTCATGGTTTATGATCCTCATTTAGACAAAAGAAATGCTTACACACCACCAGACACTGTGTCTAACAATTATTTTTTAATTAACAGGATATTTTTACAAGGCAAGTTATAATTGCCAGTAAGACACATTACTTTTTATGATGCCATTAATTTTATGTGTTTGCTTAGCACTAATGAATATGAAACACCACAGCTAAACTGGCTTTCCAATGTCTTACCTTGTTATTGAACACAGTATTAAAATATAAATCCAGTGAAATAAATCTACCAACCCTAATGTAGGTCATACAAGATTAAACTAACTTTATAAGACTTTTTCTATCAGTGATAATAACAGAATATTTTGTTGGAAAAGATTTAAAGAAGATATGTTAAATACCTGTTGAAATATAGAAAAATTTGAATACTGCGAAGCAGTTTTTCACCATTGTTTTCTTTGCTGAGGTTGCATAAATGTAATTAGGTGACGCTTGATATAACTGTATTTATTTTTAGATTTCAGAATTTCAAGAAAAACATCGTAAACATTTATTAGCATACCACCGACAAAAGGTAACTCTAATTGGGATTTTCTTTTTTTTTTTTTTGCTTATGTTTTCCTTGTTGCTTTGGTTTATTTTGAGAAAATTTATTACTTTTTATTGGAATACTTAGAATAATTTATCAGGATTGCATCATTTCTGTCATTATAAATATCAGGGTTTAATTGTTTAAAATCTGTGAGGATTTGATTAATTACAGTTACTATTATTTAATAAAACAGGTTTTACTTGTGAGGTGACTGAGATTAAATGGGCAGTCAAAGGACAGGGAGAGAAGAAACCAGTTCATTTTATAGAGGAGAAAGTGGAAGAGGTGTGGAGACACTGGGAGACACATGATAAGTCTAGGGGAAAAGAAGGCTAGGGCTGACAAACTGAAGAGACTGGTTATCTTAACCAGCCTGTGTGCAGCTACGGCTAGCACTGGTGAAGATGGTTTGGTGGAGAAATGGTTTGGCAGTGAGGCTGAGGTGAGCAAGGAAGAGCTTCCTTGCGCAATGATACACCTGCCTCATTCCTGTGAGTTTCAGTTAGCAATCCTTCCTTCAGGGCTACTGGGAGGGAGTCTGAAGGAGCTGAGGAAGGCTAGATCACAGCTGGCAAAGGCACACAACATGAGAGAGTGGGATTAGGTGCTCACACTCAGGGTTATAATCTCCATCTGAGTCTTTCTGCCACTGGCTTTGAAATGATGGTGAGTGGGAAAAGGATGGAGCAAGAATGATTTAGAGTATAAACAGTTTGGCAAATAGCAATGACCCCCCAGGGAAGTGTGGAAGCACAAATGTACGCTTTGACACAAGTGTTTCTTCCTGCCACTCTCCATTCTGTAGGTCTTGGCCTTTGGAAAGCTGGAGTACAACATAAGGGAATTCAAAACTGCATTTTCATGCTTGCCTATCTTGTTTGTTGTTCCCTTTATTATTTCTAGTATGTCATCCTTGCCACTGTCAGCCAACACCTTTCATGACCTTGATAAAAGCTTCTTTGTTGCTGTTTTTGAGAGTTGTACAGATGCTGGGGTGTAGATGATATCAGTGGCTTGGGCACTTGATGTCCGTATTCCTGGCAAGTCTAGACCCCATGTTGTGCTAGAACCTAAACACATTGAAAACCAAATATTTATTCACCACCTTTGAGGCATTTTGGCCTTAAAATGATCCAGTCCTACAGAGTGACTGAATAAAGTACATTGCTCCTGACATTTGTACTGGTTACTTCTTTAATCAAACCCAACTCTCATTAGGAAAAAGAAAAAGAATACAAAAAAAATCAGATCTTATGTAAGTTAGATGTTGTCTTTAATCTGTTTTGCAGAGTTTCACATCTGCAAAAAGAGCATAACTCCCACAAACAATATGATTTTATAAGGATGTATCAGATAGTGTTACTAAAGAATTCAAATAGTATTATGAGTAGAAACAAGAAAAGTTAACAAGAAAATTAATAATTTGCCTTCAAATCAAAATATTAATAGTGTGAAGTAATGAAGGACTGAGGTCACAGAACAGAATTTAAGGATAAAATACAGATGCAGTATCGAGGCTATTGAGTAAATTTTTACATCCTTCATAAAATATAATATATGTTAATGTAATGAAGGACTGTAAAAAATACACATACTAGGGAGCTGACTTAATGTTCTTGACCTTAATGTTCTTCAATTTTGCAAGCTCATAACATTTTTTAATGGAGATATTTTTGGTTTTGTCTATAACTTAATGGGAAATAATTTTATTACAAATAGGTACTGCAAAGAACTGAATAAATTTTGACTCTGAACAGAGAAATATAGGAACATGGTATTTGGTATTGTGTACAGTTATGGGTATCTTTTCCACATAATTCTATATTATATGCTACATAACTTTAGATATGGAAAAGAGGAAGAAAAATAAAGGCAAACTATTTTTGAGGCACTTTTGTTAGTGCTCATTTATCCAGTATTACCAGCACACTTAACAAAAGGTAATCAGACTAAGTCTCCATCTCCCAAAAAGAAGCTTATCTTTTTCAGATTGTCTGTTTAATGGATCCATATAACAGCTATACTCTTACCCCAGTAAATATGGAATAGCAATGATATCTAAGATTTAAACCAATAGAAAACAGACTTTCAACACCTTAGAATACTAGTTGTGTGAAAATGATGTTGCACATAACACAAATTGACTTTTTTAAAAATCTATGATTATCTCACAGACGGTAAAGTTGGAAGAATCTCTCAAGAAAGTAACCCAACAAATGCACCAGCTACAAGGGTAAGAGATTTAATGTACAAAAGTAAATGCGGAATAGTCTTTCTAATCAAGCAACAGTAAGCTTAATTGATAAAACAATAAAAAGATAATTATTCTTTGCCTTTTTCATATATTGTGCTGTACAATAGAAGCAGCATATTTTTACAGAGATAATGAATTTCTGTCAAGTCCATCTTCTTCACATTAATCAATCCTGTCAGGAAGGAATCCTTTTATTTTTAAATTCAAGTCAGTAGTTAGTTAAAAAATGAACTTTTAGCAATCTCTATCATAAAGTTATTAGGTTTTAAAATTTTTACTTGCATTCTATGATTCTGTTTAGATGAACATGTGTTTTATCCAATGGGCTTTCCAGCATCAGCCTGAAAAGTACTATGATATCTTTCCTAGTATCTAGCCCATTTGCAAAATTACCAGAGTTTTGTAACATGGTTCTCATCTTCTCTGTTTCTTGCAAAAATCAACTTCTTGACTCATTTCCAATTAGTCTTTTTTTCACAAATGCATCAAAGAGATAGCCAAGAGGCAGATTGTCATTATCCCCCTGCTTATTGAGATACACCTTAATCGCTTCATCTTTATTTCCAGCTTAACACCAAAGTTCTTAATGATCCCTAAGTGCACTTCGTACTATTACTTTCAATTTCATTAAATTTTATTTCAATAACATGTTTGAAAAGATTACATTTTTAAAAATCATTATGGAGTTCTCCTCAATATTAATGTAACTTTCTATCTTCAGAATTTTCTGTCTTCAAATTTTGGAAACTGTGGGCTATCTCGGACTCATCAGGGAGTATGTTAAACAGCATCAGCTGCAATACAAACCAGAAGGGGACTAATAACATTTCTGCACTCTCTTCACACTTTGTTGTTATTGTTTCCTTTTAACATTATTTATGGTATACTTATATGAATTAATTGCTCTGAATTAATTAATCTCCGCTTAAAAGTCCACATTGCCTACACAGCACTCTAATGTTTGAATTAAATTAACACAGAAAAAATGTACTATCTTACTACCATTAAAAAAATTCTGCTTACCAGAATATAAACCAAATGAAAAAAGATATCAGATTGATCTGCCATGATCCGCCTGTGGTGAAATTATTAAATTTTTCATATTTTTCATTTGTAACTTTTGTTTCTATGTCCTCTTTTATCCTTCCCATTTTCTAATATTTCAAAAACTTCTGTGAAGAAAACCTGACAGGCTTGGTCTGCTTTTCCCTTTTAGTGAATAGGGGTATTAAGAGTACTTAGTGTATAGTTACAAGGTACTCCTCCCTATAGATCCATGTTGATAGAAGCCCTTCACAAATGCCACTTTATGCATACCAGTGATCAAGGATGCTGAAATCTTCTTAATAAGCCAGTTCATAAAGCCAGCAATTTAATTGCAAAATTTTGTTGATCTTATGCCTTCTCTATGTTTTTTCAGTATAGACTTTCTTTTGACTCTGACATGTACTTAATGCTGTATTATGCTTCTTGGTGTAATATAACCGAAAGAAAAACAGTATAAAGGAAACTAGGTATGTGGTGGATTATAATAGTTTATATATTTTTATCCACTACCTCTTTTTCCTTGTCTGCATCTCAAATAAATAGCATCTTGGTTATATCAAATACAGAGTTCTTACTGAAGTTCAGATTTTTCAGAGTTGTACCAAGAGAGTGTGACCTAGGTCTTCTTCCTTACAAGCACAGTAGACATATTTCCCCCTGTGTATGGTTGCAAGCAAAGGTATCAGTTTTATATAGCAGTTGGTGAAAATCATAAATATGCCAACTTTTCTTTTGATAACTAGATTTTTTTTTAAGTTTGGGAACTGTATATACTTTTTTAATAGATTTTTGACTCAACTGTAGTTAATAGTTGCATTTTAGCATCTGTTGTTCCATAAAGTACTATGCCATAATGTTATCCTAAATTGATGTTGTTGTGCATGATAAAGACATTATGATATAGAGAAGTTTTGCTGCTTTTACTTCATGGCAAATAGTGTGATGTTAAAACTAGCTATTGATCAATAAAATGCTTTGATGTTATGTTTTATTGACCAGTTAGATGGATGAACTAACCAAAACAGCTTTCAATTTATATCTGTTGTTTCTTCTGTTTCCCCTTTAGTATGAAACCACCTGAACAAACTACACAATTACCATTTTCCAGTACAAGTAGAAATCCCCTTTCAAGTAAGACCTGTTTGTTTAACATACTAACTATGGAATACCTATCACTGGATATAGCTGTGTTCTAATAATAAATGTATTAATGACTTTAGTTCCTTCAAGAAAACAGAATGGTTACTCTTCGTGTTCTCTTCATCGTAGTCATCCTTCCACTTCTGAAATGTACGTACAGATCCATTACTTTTCAATTATAATCTTAACAATGACAACATACTGATATTTTATACACAAAGCCATTGTTTTTTCCATTGAGTTTAAAATAAGTATATTTTCTAATTTTGTGCTTTGTTTCTTCAAACCATAAGTATGAAAGAACTGAGGAGGGTTCTATTCAAGTGTACATAATGACTACTTGTATAGATTGCCTTTGTACTCACTGGAAAAAACTCTGAGGCATGATGCAAACTTTCCTAAAGATTTTCTAGATAGGCAGATTGATGAATTGGTGATTAGGGAAAATCTAAATGACTTGTACAGACATGTATATGTACATTGTAGTTGTCTAAAGTTAGATTGAAGAACTCCAGTAAGGCTTATTGGATTTTAAATACATTGGATGTACATCTTGCTCAAGCTACAAGATTTCTATACCTGTGACTGACATTATTTGTTATAAAAAATAAAATTTCAGAATGCCCTTGTGGAAACAAGTGACAATTATGTAAATATGCATATTTATTCTAACTTAAATACAAGAATAACAATGGTAATCATGAGAAAAAAAATCACTGTAAACATCTAAACCAAAGCTCAGAATCAATTAATAGGTTTTCTTACTGGTTTGGGACAAGTCCTAAATACTCATACGTGTTATGAATTATGTATTATGCATTTTCCATTATTAGTCAAATTTAACATGGGAATGTAATGTAATTTTAGTCATTATAATAAATGTGTTATTTTTATCATAATGTCATACTTATTTTGACCTTTTTTGTAAGAATGGAGTCAATGGAGATTGATCTTGTACCTTCACCAATGAGGAAAGTAAGTGGGTATTTTTGCGTATATGTTTGTGTATCTATATAGTTATGTATATGTACATATATGTACTTTTAATTTCTCCTAATCTGTTAAATACTGCAAAAATAAGGATTCCCCCCACCCCTGCCAGTCACAACAATTCTTATGTACATGCTGAGTTCAGCTATGCTTGATGCCTAGTAGAAGTCACATGCTCCCCAAAAGAACCATAAAGAAATAAATCACAACATTGATTTCTGGAATTATATTCTCCACATGCCATATATAGGCTTTTAAATGATGCTAAATTAAATGGCAAATTCTTGAAATGTCACTATGTTTATATTACAAAAATATAAACTGTTTCCAAAATAAATGTCACTAATGCACGAAACTCAGAGTTGCAATTAACTTTCAGTTCTAATATATTAAGGAATGGAAATAAATGCAAGATTTCCACTGTTACCAGATCTCATGTAGATGTCTGCAGTGCAGATCTAGGCTAGCATCTCAGGGCTTCCTTTGCAATCTAGGGATTGATGTGTTCTATTCATCTCATTCTAAAGGACACTTACTGGTCTCATTCCTCTTTCTCTTCCTTGACCATAAAAGGATTTTGGGGATGAGGCTGGATGTAAATGCTGTCATTGCTGATGTCTGAAGTTACACTTGTCACTCTCAAGTTCACATCACACTGATTTTCAAAACCTTCCTGAAATGTCATTTATGATGGATAAAAGTTTTCTTTGTTTGTTTGGACAAATCAAGCCAGCCATAATCTTTCACCTTTTGTAAACAATTTTGTTTGCTGTTTGATCAGGTGATCTTGCTTCTGTCTATGCTCAAGGTCATCAACGTGTGTATAGTATCTTCATGTGTTAAGAAAAAGCTAGATGTAGAAGTCAGTGGTCTGAAAGCAATGTTAGAACCTGATATTTGAGTAGGGAATTGCAAGGTTTGAATGACGTCTCTAAGATGAGAATGAAGGCAGGAGCTTTTCCCATTATTAGTATTGTGATTAGGGATCATCCAGGGAAAGATATTAGCTTAAGAATGGAATCTCACCACAGCAAATTATGTGTCTTATATTTTTCTTACATGAATGTGACAGTAGGACTTTTTGGAATAAAAGTAAACGACATGTATTTTTTTCCCCTGGGACTTAATTCTGATGTTCTGCATTTTAGTGCTATGAACAAAAGTGGCAGCTGAGAGTACCAGAAATCTGCAGGCTTTATCAACCTCAAAAATATAACACTGTTGCTTGAAATACCTAGATAATTAACATACTTAAGAAACTGTAATTAATACTTTGCCATTCATTTTAGCCTGAAACACTGACTGGTCCAACAAGATTATCATTAATAACTCCACCACGAGATGGACGTATGGGTGAGTAGAAATCAATTTTGCAACTGGACAACATTTGTATTACATGAAGATGATTAATAAATTAAAATCCATACATTAGCAATTTACTGAGCAAGCTTGAACTGAGTAAAGGAAGAAGGTACTTACCATGTAGACATCAATCCTGCATATGGGAAATGGTTAAAAATGAAGAATGAAATGAGACTTCTTAGTAGTGATATACCCTGTTCTGTGAATAATTATTTGTAACAAAAATGATTTTTGCTAAGCTATGACAGAGATGCAAAGAAAAGACTGTAATGATGCCATGGTTGAACAGAACAGGCATACTTGCACTATATGCCTTTGCCCCTCTATTAACCTTCATAATTATATTTGGTTATAGTTACGAGAGATTAACATTGTCTGTAACGTCATGTTCAAAATCACATCAGGATAAGAGGGGAACCTAAACAGAATTTACAGAAGTATCTCATGACAAAAGCACAGTAATTAAGTTGAGATCAAGAATTTCTTCAGAAAGATGATTTTTTTTCACCATATCACTGCAATAAGGTATAAGACATTTTAGGTGCCTGTACTTCCTTTCATTCCTGAGCTGTTGCAGAGCTTCAGTAACACTGATGTAAATCAGATATGAATGGCAGCCTACAGAAATTACTGCAGTGTCCTTGAGTACAGCTTATTTGCGAGGAGTTCCCCAGAATTCCTAATGCTCCGCAGGTCTACGATTCATGTGTCCCTCCCATTTTTGGTTTTACATTCAGCAGGCTTCTGTAACAATTCTTCCTCAGGCAGTCTTACAGCTAACTTCAGCAGTTAAGAGAATCCATCTCCAGCCACATAAGGAACTTAGGAGTTTAAACCACTCATGAGTTTACATGGTGTAAACAGCTCGAAACAAAGACACATGCAATTACGATGCAGTTGTGATTAAGGGGCAAAAATTGCTTTTTGTGAGTTACGTCTAAGTTATGTGTTCATATCCTTCCTAAATACATCCTTGCCTATAAATTTGTGGGTAACAAGATAGTAAGAGTTGAGTTTAACTGGTTTTTTATTGTGTCTAAATATAAATAGATATTTAATTAGATAATAAAATTATACATAGAACAGTTATGTGTTCAGCACATTTTAGAATCAACCCATAAAGTTTTGCAGTGGACAACGCTGAAAGCTACAAAGCATGCTTGCAAAAGTAAGGGCACATAGAAACAATGATTTAATGGTGCACTGAAGAAAGTTTCCTTCTCAGAGATGGATGGGGCAAAAAAGAATAGCTGAAGAACTGGAACATATCAGCAGAGCTATCCTAATAGTCTAATAATAGTCTAATAAATGAGAAGAGGTGAAAGAAACCTGAAAAAGATTTGAGGGAATGGCACATTATGAGTTTTTGTGACGGCTAGGCTCTATGTGGGAATAACCTATTGAGACTGAAAACAATTTCTCACATTTACTCTCTGTTGGAGTACTGCTGAATACTTTTGATAGCTTTCACTTTTGCTGGATTTCTTCCAGCAAAGAAGTGCTGGAAGACACCTCAGCAAATATCTTGTCTGTGCTGAATTGTAAAAACTCATTATTAAATTTTAGTCTTATTTTAATAATTTCTCAAGCGACGTGATGGCTTTGTTTTGTCAGCCAATTCCTTATCTTTCTTTGTCTATTGTAATTGTGAACCATTTTTAACTTTGAATAAACCGATCATGAATTTGTCCCAAATAATGCAACTAAAGTACTAATCTCTGTTTCCAAAGTTCCCTCTTAAGTAAAATGGGTAATTCATGTTGTCCTTGTTTTCAAAAATTTGACTCTTACAGGTAGTGTGTCCTACAGAAGTTCTCAGTCATCTGGAATAATGTCAGGTCAAAATAGTAGAGCAGGATCTACGAGGTAATTAAATACCTTTTCAGGATTTTACCATCTCTGATGAGAGACTGAAGTTTCTCTTGTCTGGCTTAATCTGTATGTTTAAAGGTTATATTCTATACCTGAAGAAATGTTATTGTGCAGGCTAGTTATCCCCTATATGAATATGTTATTGTTGGAAGGTTTGATTTTGAAGTCACAGTCTACAAAAATGTGCAGAGATAATCTGAGATCTTGTAGCTGTAGACATCTACAGTCATGGTACTGTTATATGAAGGGTGGTAAATTTGTAGTAAGAGAGTGCAACGATGTGTCTGTTTTATAATACTAAAAATCAGAGATGACAACACAATGTTTACACAAGAGCTATTCTCTGAATAACTTGAACATCTTCATGCACCAGGTAGCAGGTGTTTCAGGTTTTTTATCTAAATACTAAAAATGTCTCAGACTGTGAGAATTATTAACATCAAGAAAAAATTAAAATGGTTCCAGAAAAGGTAAACTCTTGTTCTCTGTAATCAGTAAGCCAAATATATCTTTCTAGCGCAAACTTAAAATATGCACAGCAAAATATTTTTTCCATCTCTGATTCTCATATAATTTGTTTTGTTCTTCTGCTTTTTAAAATGCCTAAATATTATAAAGAACTAAAGATGTGATAAGGAGTATGTAGAACACAATAATTTATAACACTATCTATTAAAATATTGACACTATCCTTTTAAGTGGTTTTGAAATCTGTAGTACTATGAAGGTAGCCTCAAATCATATCCATGAATTAATTTCATTAACAGATCCACACCTATAATGCTACCACATAGTGGATCATCATCTGGATCACAAAGTAGTAGAAGGGGGTCATTGGCTACTTCTGATTTCAGAACCCCTCAGCTGTATCCTTTTACATCACCATCCCCACAGTTGTCTGTAACAAGGCATCCCATCACCATCTCTGGACTTCTGCAAAGACAGCATTTAGGCAAGTAAATTTTATAAAATAACATTTAACACTCTCTGAAAAATTCCCAGCATAGCGTATGCTTATAACATATTAATTTAGTGGAGAGCAGTAAATACGAAATAAATTAAACAACACAAAAATTATATTTCAAAATTGGAAGTAGACTATCAGCAAAATATGAAAAATGTTGATGTTTATAAGTATGTTGCCGTAGTGTTCTGTGCAGTAGAATAGCTGCTGTGAAAATGTGTTCTTGCTTTAGTTCAGAATCATATTATAACAGAGATTTAAATCAGATCATTTCCGTAACTGTTTTCTAAATAATGGAAAGCATGTAATGATTTGGGAAAAACTAATCTTGCTGCAAATCTCAAGTAAGGAATAGAGAAAAGAAAAACATGAGTGGAAGAAGTGCAGTGAACTCAGTGGAAGTCATACCAAGACTGAAACACTCAACTGGAGTCCTTTACTAAAGCAGAATACTTAAACTGACACAGGGGAAGAGAAAGAAAACAAAATGTCTGTAATGAAAAGAATGAATGGGAGACAGTTCCTGTGTGACTGAATGGCGTGTCGTAGGTGACAGTTGACATCTGACTGTGTGTAGCCAAGAAAAAAGGAACATAAAAAGAAGCTGCAGTATTCTGAGAGTACAAAGTAAAGCATTAATCACCTAGTTATTAGGAACTAGGGAATGTTAATGGAAATGAAGAAATGAGTGACCTCATTATAAAAATAAACAACAGATAGGGAATGAGCAGATGATGAGACAGAGAAGAGGAAGGCAGGTGTGTTAAAGAACAGAAAAAAGGGAAAGGATATGAAAAGGGTGGGGAGAAGAAAAGGAACCCAGAACATTGCACGGGACAGAACAAAGGTTACAGAGAAAGAAGATTAAAGAATTTATGAAGAATGGAGATAAGAATGTAGAATATTTGTGTACAAGAGGAAGCAGGATGGACCAAACGAAAAAGGCAAGAGGACAGTAAAGGCTATTTTTCCTGCGAAGCAAGAAAAGTAGAAATGAGTCACTCTAGATAATTACAACAAAGAGACTAAACAAACCAGCAAAAAAAAGGAAATAATTTGAAGAAAATAAAATAAGACAAAAGCATTTCTAGTATTTAATTTTTTAGTTTTATAAATATTATTAATTATTTCATTTTACTCTGTCACATGTTCTGTATCTTCACAGCTTGGGAGGAAAGGCTTAATGATAACTATGCTAATATGTTTCTGGCCATTTTTCCCCTATTCTGTACAATACTAAATTTATTTCTGTTATTATTACCTATTAACCCATCACAGACTTCAGTAGAAAACTTCCCAATTCCATGATTTTTTTCAGCCCTAGTTTTGTTCTCTCATTTGCCGCATTTTCTGTCTCAACTTCACATTTCTTACAGATCTACCTGTCATGACATGCACATAAATGTCCGCAAGTGACAGTAAAAAAGGAGATAGTCCAGGGTATTATTTGTTGAGTGCAGCCTAAACCAAGCAGAAGTATCTCATAGAGCCCCTAGAGGGGTGTGGGTAGGAATTGCACTGGGGCAGATTAACTCATGAAGTCATAGAATTATAGAACAGCCCAGGTTGGAAGGGACCTTCAAAGATCATCTGGTCCAACCTATTGTCAGAAAGGGAGCCTAGGTAAGATTATCTAGTACCTTGACCATTCACATCTTGGAAACCTAATTCTTCGTGTTGAAAATTTTACATCACAAGTGAAATCTTTGTTATTTAAACGAACAGGATAATTCAGCTATAAAGCATCTTTTAGTCCATATTAACAAATGTGACCTTTCTATTGCAAGAGGAACACATCCCAGGCAGTTTTGAGTTCATGAAGAAACTGGAATGTGGCAAAATGCCTTTATGGAAAGAGAAACCAATTCTTTTATATAAATACAAACTACATCTTTAGATTCATAAGAAGAGCTATGCAAAAGTTGTTCTAAAAATGTATGGTGTATATTTTTAATTTTTCACAGTTTTCACTTTCTCTCTTCCTTGAATAATTTCCCAAAATAATTTACATGAATAGATTTCTCCTGTAGTCTTACTAATATTTTTTTCCATTTGTATTTGTATTCTTATTCTAGGATCAACTAATTTTGGAGGACATTCAACAGAAAGATAAGCAAACATCTGCGATTTGTCTTGGCCAATAAGCATCTGGAGAAGCCCTACAGAGTCTTTGGCTATCATAGTATTTGTAATTTCTATTAAATGTCAAATTGGCATAAACCAGCTAACTATTCAGCATGAATAACGTATTTAAAACACCACTGAACTTGCTGATTAGCAACTATGATTGTTTTAAACAGGAGTGCGAAATCCTCTTGCTGTTTTAACAAAATTTGGCTTAAAATGTATTGTATAAATAAACAGTCTTTATTAACTAACTGTTAAGACAAAAGATGATTACATATTCAGTGAATATTTCTTGCTGTGAATGCAATGAGCTGCAGCAGAACTCTATTTTTAAGTGGTCTCGCCTGTACAGTATTAGACATGAGCCCCAGTCCTAAAAAAAAATTGACCTATGGATTTTTGATTCCAGGATGCCAACATTTGGTTCTTAACCAATAGATCTCTTCTTGTATGCTCTGTTGAAAGGTGTAAGATTTAGGAATATTAGATTCTACCAGGCTCTGCCAAGCTCTTAACAGAGCATCTATTCCACCTTCCAAGAATTTACCATTTGATATATGTAGCAATGATTTCTTCCCAAAATGGAATGAAATGGGGGTACTGGGATGAAGAGACAAAACACAGTGGAGACAACCTTTAATGTCACACAGGAATAGCAACTGGACGCTCTGAATGGAGGGTACCAGAATGCAAGAGTTTTCTTTCAGGAATAACTGTTAGTTGAAATTCCCACTATTACTATGTAAGTCTGGCAAAATTTTGGTATGACTGACTCATTTGTGCACCTGAGTTTTGTTCTGGCTTTACCTGAACTATTTGAAAAATAGTAAAACCAAAAGCTGGGGGTTTTAAGACAAAATTCCCTGAGTACATGAGAAATTTCTTTTGGGTTGACATGTTTTGCTTGACCTAAAGGAAAAATGAGAACAGAAAGGGGAGTATAAGGGAGATATTTTGTGATGCTGAGACAAAGTACTAATTCACCCAGAAAATAGAAGAGTAAATGATTGTTCTTACTGTATTTGAAATTGATTTACTTGTTCTTACATCATCTCCCTAGCTAGCTACTACCATGAGTTTTAACTGGCAAGTGTGCCCCTTGAATGAGAGTAAAATAGGTGGAGAAACATCTGTTTTGTGAACATCTCTGGAACAGGGACTTCCATAAATTTTAAGCTTCACATTTCCCTTATTTCAATGTAAAACTGCTTTTACTTCTTGGTTTCGGGTCTCTCTTTTTTTTTTTTTTTTACCTTGGGAAAGTTTGTGTGTTTTCTCGTCCCCAAAATCCTTATATTTCTGATTTTAGATGGGATTGCTAAGTAAATTTCCTTTTAAGCAAACTTCCATTTCAAAGATTTAGTTTTACAATACCACAGATATGTACAGGTAAAAGAGTGGTATAAACTTAAAAAATTCCTGCTCTCCTCTAGAGCTAGAGTAGCTTGAACAATGATGCTAGTAAAATGTGATTGCCAGCTTCCACATCAATTGTGCCCCAATGATTTTCTGTTTGTTTGGATCACAAGACGGTATCATTTCTAATTTTATCACACTGCAGAGTCATCATCCAAGACAGTGAAGTCATACTATAGCTTTTGTGATTGCTGGAAGTTGTATTCTACAGTCAGGTGAAATATCTGGGCGTTATTAGTTGTGTTTCTCCCTCCATCCATTTGTGTTTATCCCCCCTCCCACTGCTGCCCCCATCTATTGCAGGGTTGTAAATGAAGGCAAAATCTGAGGCTGAAAGAGCTGCAAAGTTGTGTCTATAAAAGGAACTTGCCTGAAGGTTCCCTGAAAGGAATCTTCAAGGAAGGAGTCATATATGCTGGTTCTTCAGAACTAACAATGCAAAACACACCCTGTTATTCCAAGATGTGAATAAGTATACCCAGAGAGCGGAATGATTTCTCTATGGCAGCTCACCACAGTGGTTTCCTCACAAATTTAGGAATGATCTTCGCGACTCTTGTAATCGTCATCAGTACACCCTTTCTGTGGTAAAAGCTTGACATAGGCAGTGTGTTTGCTGGTGGTAGGTGGAGAAGAGAATTTGGAACCTAACATCAATAAAGAAAAGTAGTAAAGTGTAAAAAAGTAAAGAAAAGTGTAAAAATGGGTATTTATATAATTTTTACTTTTGCGTTGAATTGCTTATTAGTATCTAGTAGTATTTCTAGTTAAAGGTACTACCTAATCCATTTGAACCCACAGTCCAGTCTGGAAGAAAAAAAACCAGCTCATCTTCAGAGATGTTACAGCTTTGAAATGCATTTTGGAAAAAAACCAAAGTAATTTGAGCAAAACAAAAGGTCGCAGGAACTATACATGCTGAGTAGAAATACCTTTGAATGACATCCTCTTGCTCTTGCAAAATGAAAATTTTGAAAACACAGGTTAATGAACTGACTGTATAGTGAATTTTTTCAAAACTTACATCTAAATGTCTCTCATATCATACAAAATAATTGCTAGGAAAAAAAAGAAAAAAGCCATTTGAGGAATGTAATTTGCCAAGTTCAATGCTTTTATAATTTCTTCACAAAAAGCTGAAAATACTTAGTTCAGTATTTTCTTCTTTAAAGAGAGGAGAAGGTTAAAAATTTAGAGTTTCTTCTATCTGAAAATAAGCACAAAATTTTCTGTATTCATCTCTTGGGCATCCATCTTCATCAAGATTTTCTTCCTTTCATGAGGAATTAATGTCCTTTAATCTTTAAGAAAATTTGCAGTTCACTAATGATACACCAGAGGGCGCTGACTTACCTCTAAACAACTTCATGTAGTCATACCAAGAGGGCGCTGACTTACCTCTAAACATGTAGTCATACCACTCTCTTGGGTAAGAGGAGTTAAAATCTTGCTATTCTGGCTTTTTCAGGTTGGGTTTTATATAGAAAAGCTGCAGATAATTAAGAAAAAGGGCAACAAAGTATGTAGAGTCTGTGTGTAGAGTATGTAACACATCAGAAAAGGTGAACAACAAAGGAGAGGGACTGGATGAACTAAACAGGAAGGTAAAAGAGCAATTCAGAGAGACTAGTCCACAAATATGTGAAAGGTGAAAAATAAGGGAGGCAGAGATTAGTCATGCTGGTGGGGTGTGCAGTAGTGGTCTGAAGGAAGAAACTATTTAGGTTTGCTACCAGGAAACTTTCTTAACGGAGCACTTCGGCGACACGCTAGTCTCTTGGGATAGGGTCAACGCACCATCACAGTGGGTATTCAGGACTTCAGAGATAAGATGCCAGTGGCAAAGCCATGGTGTATAGGTTTGAGACACAGACTGGACTGGCCTCAAGTTCTTTTCAGTGTTTCTGTCTGCAGCTTTCTGGCTTCAAGTCATAAGGTGGCACTGATTTCTCTTTTGCAGTTTTGTGGGAGAGAACACAAGAGTATATATTTCACTACAAGGGTGTTTTATGCAGATAGCGTTAGATTTTATTACAAGTCAGAATCATGCTATTCGTGCTTGGGGTCACCACTAATGCTTAAGGTATCCTCTTGTTTGCATTATCGTTGCCAACTTCAGCTTCATTTCACAGTCATCACTTATATTTTTCACCTTACCATATAAGGTAGCCTCATGTCTATTTATTGCTTTGTAATACAAAGGAAGTCTGTTGCAGACAAATGCTTAGTCTGTTAGACAAAATACCTGATACTTGCCAAGTAGCATTTTCTACAATTGTGCCAATTAAAATGTGAAATTGCTACCACTTATTTGTGAACTCTCATGTTCTGGCAGTCTGGAAAGAATGCCATAACTCATCAAGATGCAGCACTGGCAGCTTTTCTACCATAGCCCTATTTTTCCTCTAGAATTTAACCTGCTCATGACCTGAGGAAATGCAATTTGATAATTTTCTCCTTCTGTGGTCTCTGTGTCAAAAGTGCCAACATACATCAGTCTGTAGATCAGCTTTGCGTGCCTGTGGAGCACATGCTGTTTCTGATCGTCAAGCATGTGCCGTTGTGCCAGACTTCCCACAAATCTCTACTGGGCAGATAGAAACAGCCATGTGGATAGAGGGACGTGGCTCATGTCCGTGCTGTGAATGATATTGCACCTTCAGGATTGCTAGGTGTCCCGTCAGCTCCAGCAAGCTTTAGCACTATCCAGTCATTAAATTGCTGGCATTGCTAGAACCCCTGACTGCTACGACAGTTTGCAGGGAACCCTGTCTGATCTGCAGCAATGTGCACCGGTGCCCTTCGTAACAAAAAGGTCAAGTTCTGAATGTCTTCATGGGGAAGGTTAGTCATGTCCTGCTTGAGGACCCTTTGGCTGGTGTGCCCCATGAGCCCTGGTCAGCTTTTCCCTCCATTTAGTCACATTTTTCCACCAGCAAAAGAGGAAAGCTTTTTCTAGTCTACAACTGAAAACAGGGTTTCTGTCCTTTTCTAAGCAGGAGATGGGAAAGGTCCCTCACAGTGCTCCCCATGGCAAAAAGCAGTTCCCTGACCTTGCTGTAGAGCTGTTCAGAAGCCACCAAAGCTTGGAAAGAGGCTGTTCTACATCCTGGTTCACCCCGCAATACTCAGAAACCAGGCGCTTACCCCAACTGCACTGCGAAAAAAAGCCGACCCCATCTCTGCAGATCAACAGCGCTGAACCCACTTTAATTCTGGCACTCCAGAGAATCACTCCATGCAGACAGTATTTTGTCCTAACCAACACGAAGCCTCTCAGAGAAAGGCGTACAACACATTTCCTGTCACGGCAGCCTCCATAGCAAGATCAAGGGCTGCCTATCCCCGTGTTAAGGCATCTGGAGGAAAAACACAAAAGAAGAAAATGAGTCCCACTAGACATTCCTAAAGGCTTTTTCTGGCCCCTGCCTTAACCAAATACGCATTTTAGCCATGTTTGACATCCTTGCCCAGATCAATGCTGAGCCAAACAGAAGCTGATTTTGGAGATGGTCTAACTATCTGCATCTTTATGCATTTGCCTGTGCAGAATATGGTGAAAAAAACCCCATTTCAGCCATCTCCAGCTCCTCTGAACTCATCTGGTTTCAAACAGGCGGGACAGAACTTGGAGAATCACAGTGGGTGATGGTAGACAAGGCTTCATGAGATGGGAGAAAGGAACAGATGGGCCATTTGGGATTACCCAGTCCAGTCTCAGTTGGGGTTTTGACCTATATCTGCAAACAGGACCCAGCCTGCGAGGGGGACAGCTCTCTGTGGGTTAGCTGTTGTGTTGGCAGCTGTCTGTAACATGGGAGCATTATAAATTAAGGATGGTGAAGGGCAGGGGCAAGAAAGCCTAACCGGGAGATGGAGTGAGGGATAAAGGGAGGAAGGAGAAAAGCAGCCTGAAGCATTGGGGAAGGTTTTCAATACAAACAACCTCACTCCGGTCTTGCTCAGCTTTTCTCCTTGCATACTCACATTTTCATTCATGTGCTTCTTTCTGCTATTGCTGAGGCAACATTAGCTGAGGATTTATCCTGGGATGCGTTTAAAGCAAGGAGAGAACGTGCAAGACCTAAAAGAGAGCTGGTTGAATGTCCCTGATCCAGACCTCCGCTGTTTTGTGCTTTAGTATCATTCTTCTTGGAATAGATACACAGACTTGCATTGCCTTATTTATTTCTTTCATTGTGAGCTCTGAAATGGGCATTTCCAGCTTTCTATGTATTTATTTCTGCTTCTATTAGCATCTCTGCAGCTCCTAGTAATGGTGAGCAGGTCTTTTACAAATTATACACCTTTTCTAACTAAGGTATAAATAGATTAAGGGATAAGAAGCAAGGCCGATAATCCTTATAATGTAGAGGGCTTGCACTTTTCACAAGCATAGTGCAATTACTGTTATTTCTAAATGATAGCATTTCACACTTTACCAATAGTCTGTAGTGTGTGGGTAAAAGTGACACCGTCTAGTAACGTTACAGCACCATACATTAAATCTTTGCTGAAACATAAAAGGGGAACTCCAATTTGTGTGTGTGAATTACTGAGTTTGCAGATTATTACCATGAATGTAAAAAACTTCCAGCACAGCATACGGTAAATACATTAGCGCTCTATTCCAGAAAGCACCATTTTCCCAAGCTATAGGTCTTGCTGACATATGCGGTGGAAAGGCCAGTTCTGCCAATTGTCTGCTTCCCTCATATCCTCCAATTTTGGTGCAAGTTTAAAGCAATATGCTTAATAGCCTTAGTCTAGTATTTTGAAAAATTGCAGTTCTGTCTATCTGTGTGGAAAGCCACATATCAGTGACATTTGCTTGGCACAGTGGATTTTGAGAAAAATGGTAAGGGAAACAGTTGGCACCGAATTTTGAGAAAAAAATGTATCAGAAAGTGTGAGTCTGTATGCAGTAAACTCACATTTTATTTGGTCATATATCACTTTGTCAGGGTTTTCAATAGCTCTTGTGGAAAATATGTGAATGAAATGCAAACCAGCTTTTACATATAGTAAGAATTTTTCCTTTAACCTAACTGGTGTTCCCACAACCTATGCCTTAAATGACATGCTGGGTAGTACAATACTGTCCTCCTGAAAGCACTCAAGTTAATTTCTCTGTCAAAGAGCCCATCCATTCACGTTTTGCAGGACATGTATGAGGCAGAGGTGGGTGTGTGTATGCATACGCTGAATGACTGGTACCCTTCCATGGATGTACGTGGACATGGTGGATCTGCATCTTCACTTGCTCGTGTAAATATTGATGCCATGGTTGCAGATTTAGGGGAAAGCTTCCCTATATCTCCAGTTCAGCTCCAATTGGAAAGTAACAAGCTGAAACCCAGCCGCAGTCCCTCTCCTTCACACCATAAATCGCAGGCAGCTAATAATAATAGTAAAGCATCAGACTGCTGAAGCCTTTTTGCACACTGGAAGAGACAGCAGCCTTTTGCGGCTCAGGAATAAGGAGTTCAGTGTCTCACTGGTGGGCTGAAATTGGCTGCTTTTGGCAGTCTTTGTAGGAATGTGTGGATGGGGCTGAAAGTCTTCTCCATGCTGGCGTATGGAAACCTCTTTGGAGTCCTTGCACAGTGGTGCCCCTGAGCTTTTCCTCCCGTAACACTCAGAGTGACTTTCCTACAGCCGATGATTAATTGTTGTAACACTTCAGCAGTGAAATCTGCTCCACGCATCTTGGCTCTGTAACTCAGACCAAGAGGTGACTTCATAAGCATTTTTCATATGTGCAAACATTTTAATGCATCGCAACATGAGCCATCTTTCTTTGGGGCAATCTTTATTTCAAGCTACTATTCCCTTAAAACTCTTACTTCATTTATTGATGATGGAGCTACAAATATTACCACTAAAGATAGAAGCTATAAAATAAATGTCACAAATATGCACACATCATATATAAACTACACACATTGAAAGATTTCTCATCATTTGCAGTGGTTAATTCATACACTGTTCTTTGAGAATCAGTTGAAATGGATATAAATCAGAAAATCAGCTCCCTACTGTATGCTGTTGGGGTAATTGCAAATTTTCTACGTTTATTGCTAATATGGTGACAGAGTGTTTGAAGGGACAAAGAAAAGGGTTGGATAGAAGTGAATAGCTCTTGTAAGACTCAGCTGTGCCTGTCAGAACTGTTAAAAGAGTAATAGTTTTTTTAGGCAATAAACTGGAATCCCTGCCGTGCCTCATTTAGTTTCCAAAATTCATAAATGCAGCCTGTTTCCAAAAAATTAATTAGCTTGTGAGTAGGAAAAAAGCATGGAAGTTTATGTAGAGTGCTTTAAATCTTTCCTGTGATATGCTAATTGATGTTTTATTGTACCTGAATTACCATTCAACGGTATTGAACTGTTTGAATACACCATATGTAATGTCATATTACTGCATAGATCGCTTTAATGAGATACTGCTGTACTAGCTATATATTTTCCTTAACTTTACGTAGTGTTTAATCCACATTCTTTATACCCCAAGACAGTGAAAATTGTGACTATTCAGGGAATACAACCTCTTATGTTTTCCTTTTAAGCAGTAATAAGCAGATCCTGAAAGAGTATATTAACACAGAGTAGCTAAAGCCAAGTTTGTGGGCACAGGCCAGATTTTGCCATCAAAGAGCCGGGCACCCAGCAGTGAATTCACTCCAGTGAAGACTGTCAGCAAACAGCTCATGAGCCCATGGTCTCCCACTCACGTGCCGAAAATACAAGCAAGAGGGGCAGAGTGATACATGAGCCCAACCATCTGAGCAAGAGGGAATTTTATTCTTTGTGAAGGTTTCGGGGGCAGAGGTGCTTAGAATATAACTATTTGCAGCCACCATTACTTTTAAAATAGAGCAACAAGTCACTTTTATATTGAAGAGAGAGAAAAAATTTCTATGAAAGTCAAGCATGAGTGACACACAGCCAACCAGGCTGACAGTTTCTACCCACATCCCAGGTGTTGGTGGTTTAAAGAGAGATACGTACATGTGTTTTGCCACATAATTTCATAAATAACCAAACTTCTGGCAATCATATTGTTATAACTGGGAAGGTAACAAATACAAATGTTTGCTCAACAATCAGTAGGGGTTATGTTTGAATTCTTTTCCATAAACCTGATATTATTATTATTTTAGCAATACCAAATATATCTTAAATGTCTGATTATTTAGCCTAAAAATAATATAACACACACCCCACCCCCCCCAAAAAAAAAAAAAGCAACTCACTTTAACTTTACAATTTATTTAGGAAAGTCAAACAGAAAGTTATATGAAATGGTAGTAGCTATACATATCCCTTCTTGGGGTCTCAGTTATGCCTTGTTATGCTGTTCTATCATAAATATTTATCTATCTGACATATAACTCTGGGTTCTCAGTGATTTTCCAGGCAACATTATGTGGAGACTGGGAGCGGAGGGACAGCACTTACCAGTTCACCGTTGAGGGAAAGCCACCAGCTGGATGTAATACTGTTCAGGCACCAGTGAAGCCCCATGGGCTGGTGACAGTAAAAATCCACACCTACATGGTTCAGTCATATGAGGCAAGAAAGAATCCACTCCACATCAAGGTTTCTTTGCTGTGAGGAGCCTGAGATGTCTAATTAGCTGTGAACTCTGTCTGAACTTTTCCTTCAGCTTTGTGTTACACTGTGTAGCCTTCCTAGTGTCTAATAAGGGTGAAATCGCACTGCAGCACTAATCTAATTCAGGTAAAAACAAACAAAGCATGAGATAGCCATCTGCTGGAGGCCAGCCTTTTATTAGTTCCTGTAGTCAGAGGTGCTTGTTCATTTAACCAAAAATAGCCCTTTTTCGTCTAGTACTTAGTTTAAAAAGAAGTAGCAAATAATTTGCGGTAGTGATCTTCAAAACAGCCTTGGGGAGTTTGGTGTGCAGGCCCTATGCCTGGAACTAGCACTGGTCTTTATGTGGTTTTCAGTAGCAGAACTGTTTTTTGGTGAAAAGAAGTGAGTTTTCCAAGACAGGCGATTTTTAAAAAATTCATGTTCATTGAAAAAATGTGGACTTTCCATATTTTTCCCATTTGTCAACCAAAAAAGGAAGATCATAAACACAAAATATTTTTCCTGAAATAGTATATTCATTCATATGTATATTCAGAGGATAGTAAACCAGATATGGGCTGTCTTCTCTCCTATTTTTTCTTCCCAGGAGAGCAAGTAAAGCTAAGAAAACCAGGATGTCACATACAAGAGCTAGGCCAAAAAACTACTCCCCCAGCCTGCTGCACATAAGCAGGATCAGTGACATGCCAAGTTTCTGGTAGGGCCCTCCCAAGACAAAGGTGGCATCTTTTCATTTGGTAGCACTGGATTTTCCTTCCAAGAATGTCCATATAACATAAATAGGGAAATGAATTCAACTGTTTGTTTTCAGAAGCAAAGAAAAACTTTCTCCTGTTGCTTCTAGGTCCATGGAAACATGATGGGATCATGTAACAGCAAAAATTAAAGCAACATACTTTAAAAATAAGAATATGTTTTGTTATTACCATAAGTAGCATTTCTGGACTGGTTTTCATGTCTGATCAGATGTTAAACTTATGCAATGCATGGGCCTGATTCTGTGCAGCACGAACTGAGCTCTTAGGAACTGAAGTGGAATAACCAAGGAATTTACCTTGTTTTCGTTGCTGTTAATTTAAACCCATGAGGTTTCCAACATTCAGTACGGCAGAGTGGATCTAGTGTGACAGCAGCTGAACCCTCCCAAAACCCCTTTACACCACGCAAAATATGAATCTGCAGCCTGGTGCAAGTCTGAATACAGCTTGCAAACCCTGCAATAAATATGTGGGAGTATTTGCTTGTGGCTGTGGTGGAGATAACAGGGTGGAGTTGCTGTAAAGGCAAAAGGCACTCTAAATAATGAACTGCTGAGTAAGAGTGAAGTCCGGATTTACTGTACATACCTTATGGCTATCAACGAGCAATACAGTGAATGGAAATGGCCTCTGAAAAATGCATTCAATCAGGGAAATTGCCCCACCTGTAGCTCATTAACAGGATTAAATCCTGATACAAAGTGACAGTCTGTATTATTTGTTTAGGCAAAAAGCTCCCTCTCTTTGTAGTTTTTGGCAGATCCAGCTGGCTTTAACAATATGGATCTGAGACAGCTAGTGTAGCTTTAATGTTAAATTAGCCAGGGTTAAAAGCTTGCCAAGGCCAGGCAGAAACAAAGTGTTCTTTTTTGTAAAGTTGGCACATGGGGCTGGTTTCATTTCAGTAGCACCCATGTGGTAGGTACTCCATTTCCTGCATCCACGGGAGCATTGTTCCAGGTATTAAATGTCATTTTGTCACCAGAGCTGCACGCTACTGTAGGGCGAGGGAGAGCATGCTCTCCGGGGCCGAGCAAACTGTGTAAACACCCCATCGCTTGTTGGGAGACAGTCCTCTGCGCCTGCTGGCGCTCGGCGCGGCTCAGCAAAAGGGGAAACCCAAAGATCAGCCCTTTGTTTAGAGGAGACTCACGCTGCAGAAATCTGAGGTCTGTTCTGAAGTCTAAACAAGAGATAAAGGCTCAAGCCCTCAGCTGGTAAAAATTAGTGCCGCTACTGTGAACTCCTGGAGCTGCTGCTGCAGTTTAGTTTATTGTAAGACAGCTGGAGTATGGTCTGCAGCGTGTAACTGATTCATTGCTGCGTCGTTCCAGCTCCGCGCGGAGGAACCGGCGCGGGAGAGGCGGCTCACGCTCCAGTGCTTGCTAAATATGGCTGATGGTCTGGATTTAGCTTCAGAAAATTAATATCAGAGGCTATTATAACAGTCGTGACATTGCTATTTTAAAATGAGGCGGATCGTAGTTTATCTCCCTTTCTGTATCTGGAGGCTAAGGTCTGTATTTATGGATGTTATATGGCAGAGTTGGGGCAGTGTGTACAGGGGAATTATTTGTGTATCCTTGTACCACAGCATAGCATCCAAAGTGCAGAAGTGTGTTTGTTATCAGAGATGTGTACTATCCTTCCTAAATACAACTACTGCATGGTGTTCCCTTTGCCTCTGCTGCTGCTGCCACCCCACTACCATGCTACCCAAGGCCGGTATAAACCTCTTCTTGCACCAACAGAATAATATGGAACTAAAACATAAAAAAACCCCACCATTTCTCATTCTCCATAATTATTTTCTATGCATCTTTTTTCAGAGCTTAACCTACTATCTAGGCCTGGTGGGTTAAGAAGAAATTTTCTTTGGAGGGTACCCTAAACCTCCTTATTTGCACTTTTTTTCCAGCAGCGGCTGATGTAAGAGCCATGAATCCAAGATGGAGCAGGCACAGTGGCTGCTGTGCTTCTCTCCAGGCATGCTGCAGTGCTTATACCTTTGGGACCATCCCACCCAGTGATGCTTAAGGTAATTTGTGTTTGACAACTGTGATCTACTGTGTTTAAGAGAAATCAACATTAACCCCTGTAACATTCTGCAAAGTCAGAACATGGTACACCAATATATATACACTAATAAAATGGGAAGTAAACATGGTAATGTAAAATCTATAAACTGTTGTGATCTTTGGCGTTAAAGGGACAGAAAATGCTGAAAAAGTTTGCTCATGTCACAGCTTAGTGAAATCGTAATGATAAAGAACCAGGCATGCAAGATAAAAGAAGCACTGTTGAACAAAGAGAAAATTGATACCTTCAAAAAGTTTGATTAAAAAGCAGAACATAGTACTTACCAGAGAGGAGACTGAGGTAGATATGTGAATCAAACTGTACCAAATCTTTACAAACTAGATTTTTTTATGCCTATTGTTCTAGTACTGAAAGTAAATGGACAATATAGCTATACATGGCACCAGAGTCTGTCATCACTTATAAACAGAACAAGGCCATGGATAACGGACTATAATGCAATCTGAGTAGCACTGCCATGAAACCAGAATAATTTCATGTAGATCAGAGGATTCAGTCTGTGTGGCATAGATTTATGAATGTAATAGTTTTTTAGTCATGACACATTAATCTGCACTGTACTACAGCACTCTGGGCCTTTACAGAAATGCCATCCTCAGTTACATGTTTTGTTTTAGTCTATGCCCTGTGATATGTATTAGATTTGTGATATGTATGAGTCACTAAAGACCAAACTGAAATCCCTAAATCCAGTATAGTCTCAGAGATCATAACATAAGCTGCCCAAAACAACAAAAATAATTGTACCATTAACTTGGGGGATATAGGTAATCAGAATTAGTTTTTTGAACAAGTAAGAAATAAGGTCATGAAAGGCCCGAGGGACTGGGAAGAATTATCCCTATTGCATGAGGATGTCTGTAGTCAGCCTATGAAACTAGTCTTTCTTGTAGCAAGCTATGTTTCGGAGTGCTGGAGAATACTGATTCCACACACATTCATTCTTACATGTGGGAAGCAAGTGGGAAACCTGAAAAATTTCCTTCTCTACCCACTAGGAATATCCTATTCCATATCCTACAGGAGTTAAAAAGATTATAGTTTCTCTTCCTTTACTTTGATTATCTCTGTGTTGTGTTAGCATTTGTTAAACAACATAGACATTGTGGATCTCCTTTTGCGTGTGTAGTCTTGTACTGTCAAAAGTGAAATACATAAATTCCTCTTTCTAGGCTTAAATATTCCAGCAGGAAGGATGACTGTTGCCAACCAGGGAAGATAATGTTCTCTGTTCCTCACAAGCTCACATCATCCCTATCTGAAAACCTTCACCATTTTTTCAGTCAGACCAGTAGTGTTTAAATGAACTTCCCTTTTTCAGTCGTCGCCTCAGTTGGAAGGTGGTGCTCAGAAATAGTGTTGTGAATGGGACCAGACTGTTGCTTAAAATATCTAGACTAATCTTCGCAAGCATGACATAGTCCAGCACAGGTGTTTGCCTTCTTGTTCTTCAAGATGTTTGGAAGCATTTTAAACTACTTTAGACTGCAGATCAAGTGTGTTTTAAGGCACTTCCACAATCCTGGTACCGACCAGAGCAGGGATCTTTGTGGATCTTGCTTTGGCTTCCTTTCAATCCAAGTGCCAGAGTCTTCTTCCTAGAGGCTAGAAAATGAGGGCAAACTGGGGGAGGGTGGCATAAGGAGGTGGGGAGTGATTTATACCTACGATACTACCTATATGGGAGCTGAGATGTAAGTAGAGCTCATACTCAGGATTAGAGCCCAAGAATTGCTCCAGGTTCCTGCAGTTCACGCTCAACTCTGGTTACTCCATGCTTAACTTGTAGACAGAGACATCATGAAATGTAAGCTGACATGTCTCAGCAGTGTCTTTCTTTGGAGTGTCAAATCGATTCATGGTTTTAAGTTTTGCACTGAAGTATAAGGAAGCCACTAATGCCTATATTCATGTATTATCATTGCATTGTGGAAAAATATATGGAAAAAAAAATCTTGAGGGACCTAGGTTTGCATAGAGAAGAAGCCAGTTGGATTTATTTAGCTACTGCATGTTGGATCGTTCAATAAAAACTTGATAGTGGCGCAGGAATATAGTAACATCTTTATAACTTGTTCTTATTCCACATATTTTAACTCCACAGAGATTAGGGCTACAGTCATTGTGACCCACAAGTGTAGTTAGTTCTCAACTTGTAAAGCATATGTGAATAAAAGCATTTGTCTCTTTAGCCAGATTCACTTACATTCATAGCATATGGACCTAAGCTTTTCCTGTTTTCTTTTCTGACAAAAAAAGTATTGGGTCAAACATAGATCTGGTGTAACAGTGCTGATTTCAGTTACTTCAGTAATGAATAAGACCCATAACTTATTTTTAGGCCAGATAATGATACCAGTAAAACAATACTGATTACTGTAAGTTTGGCTCACATTAATAGATTGAATGTGGGTAGATGCAAACAGATGGCATTGGTTGCTTTGTCGCTTCCTGGCAGAACTGGCCTCATTAAAACAGCAATTTTGCTGAAGCTTTTGTGCCTGTGATTAAAGTTGCCAAAACTTTTAAATAGGCAGAGTTTCAAAGTGATAGTTGGGATGGTTTCCAAATGTATCTGGCATAGTACAGCACTCCACATTAGACTTGTAAAGCTGGATGTTTTTGAGAAGAAAGGAGATATTTCTTTTACCCAATAGGCACTTTTATCATTTATATGTCATCTGTTGTATTTCTAAGATTGTTTGTTTCTCTCCAAAGAAAACAGTCGGTGGGATGTAAGGAAGAAGTGTTTAGTAAACAGTATGCTAGATGGCTGTAATATCACTGATGCTTCTCTGAGCTTTGTCAGAAACAGAACAGGATAAAAATGTTCTGACAAATGAAAATTCACCAACAGATGTGGGAGAGAAGGAGAGGCGAATCTTTGGAAGACTGAGTACAAGTTTTGCTGCTGCACAGTAACGCAGTGATGACAATTACTAGCTTTTATTCAGACTGCAATTTGCACCTTTTGCAGTGAGAGGTGGTGCTGCTGGCGGGAAGAGGGACACTGTCCTCAGGTTTAATTCATGGCTAGGTGCAAAAGCATTAGTATTTATTGCCCAAAGGAAGGGTGGCTTTCAGTACTGCACTGGCACTCCTGCAAGATGCCTTAACCACAGAGCTCTGGTGCAACCATGAGCAAATCATGAGTTTTTTCCACTATCAAGGTGGTTTTGCTTTTTTATGGGGGAGGCAGAGTTATTCTGAAGCTGGAGGATATAACATTGTCTGGAGATTAATTGCTGCAGGTTGCTAAGAATAAAACTACCTGCTAGTGTCTGTAAAATGGGTAGGTATAAGGGTAGAGGAGAATAAAACTCACTGACATTTGTGAGTTTAGGCTGAAGCTGGGAGATGTTATAGTAGCAGAAGACAGTTTGTCTACGTGTAATTTTGAGCAAGTTAAAAAGGGAGGGGTTGCTTTTTGCTGGTAAATAGCAGGTTAAGGCTTGCATTTGGTGGCGTGAGGTACTGAATGAAAACTCAGATGAATCTGTTGAGTGGAAAACTTACTTGACATTTGGAGAAATGAGCCCAATTTTTTATAGGTCTCAAATATATAGCAAACATTTTCATTCCCTTGGTTCCAAGGATATTACAAACAGGCCACAAAGAAAACCCTGAAGTTTGATATACAGTATCTGGCTTGAGGAAGGAGGTTATGCTTGCACATGTGCTGGGTCTGTCATAGTTAATGACATATGAGAAATACAGTTTTAATGGGTTCACAGATTATTTATTATGGGAGCAGAAAATCATAAATTTGATAACCAGATCCTACTAATTTGCCAAAATATGTAAGAAACACATTGATGTAATTGTGTTTGTACTGTATTTGCTTGTGGGGAATAGTTTAATTTATATTTATGGGAAATTTCCATTCAAAGGCAAATAATGTAATAGTATATGCTTCTGAGCATATATGTACAAGATCTTACACAGACATGCAAAATTCTACTACCAAATTCTGATATCTCCAGGGGAAATAAAGGACTATTTCACAATTACAGATTACAAACTACTTACAGACTGGCAAATCTCTGAAAGAAGAGTTTTGAACACAGATATGTTTCTGCAAATTTATAGAAAATATTGTCTCAGTAATAAAAGCAGAAACTAATGAAACATCTGATGAGAATCTATTCTACTGTTTTATTAACACTCATCCTGGAGACGTGAAGATTGGTTTGTCAGATGTAACTCCATCCGATCATACTGTTTGACCCATCATCTAAGCAAGAAGTCAAGAGCAGCTCAGCATGAGGGAGATTCTAAGTACACTCTAAAACTTTTCTATCTTTTCAAATAAAATCAGAGAGTGATTCTAACTACAATATGAAGGGGAGCAATAGTGCCTGTGAAAGGTAGTTGGTTACTGAAATGACACATTTCAACAGCAATCTGGTTTTGTAACAAATATGAAACCATTCATGAATGGCACAGCCATCTCCAGTTTTAAACTGAAAGCAAGAATCCCATTCAGATTAGTATAATGGGCTGTCAGTAATAGAAAGTCTCACGAGATTATCTTTTCAGGAGGATCTGTCAGGAGCAGGAAGTGGAGGAAGAAACTCAACCAAGCTGTGCAAAACTTTTTTTTTCCATGAAGTGAATGATTTTTACACTCGATTCCTTCCTACTTTTGCAACGGAAGTTGCAAATTATTTGATTTGGACACAGAATTTAAGGAATAACAGTGGTGTCTTCAGTAAAGAGCTCATGGTCTCCTCAGGAGGGATATGATTTCCTTTTCCTTAAGGCAATTTAACTGGCTTACTGGATGTGTGTTGCATGAAACGATGGCACGCTGGGTCTTTTCCCCAGTAGAGGAACATGTTTTAATGTGACAATATATAATCGTTCTTGTTACTCATGAATTCCCAGCTCTTTTTCCATGGCTGATTTTCACAAGCAGCTGCAAAGGCTTCCCATTTTCATCACATGAGGAATTTGCAGTTTTTTCTCTCTGAAGAGAAAAAGGTGGGAACTCAAACATATTCAGAAGGTTCAGTGATCTCAGGTCTAGGTGTGATCAAATGGGTCTTGGGCCTACATTTCAAAGCTGTTTGGCAGCTGATGCTGTCCAATGGTGTCCAACAGCCCACTAAATGCCCATGGCAAGAATTATGTCAGCATGTTGTCACCAGCACAGGCTGCTTCCAGATTTCAAGAAGGAGATGGAAGTGTTTGTTTTGTTTATCAAAAGTCTGACTCTGGCAGACATAGAGCTCTGAATGAAGGGACTCAGCTAACTGGCACTGCATGGGGCTTTGCATAGCCTTGATCTTATATCCCAGGCTTTGTCTTGCATTGAGAAGGTGACTGGTTACCAGGAGCATATGACCTGATCATATTTTAATTGAATTTTCTTGAAAGTTATGCACTAGATAAAACCCCCAAAGAACAAAGGACTAAGAACATGGTATAATTTCATAAAGGTCACTGGAAACAGTCAGCCTTGTCACAAAATTCAAAGACCTGAAGGATTTCTTTGAATATTCAGGCTGAAACCCTTAGCCTGAAACTGGTAGCAGAGTAGCTGGCTACCCTCCATGTACTTACTTGTATGCTCAAAGATATGGATGTATATTTTCAGATTTTTGAATGTCAGTTTGTCATGTGTCTTGAACAAATGTTAAGCCTATTCCATGTGAAAATACCAATTGAGAATTAGGGGAAAGGATTTAGTTCTGCGAAAGCTACAAATAGCTATTAAAAAAAATGGACCAGAAAGGAGAGAAAAAGAAGCTGAAAGACCATTTTCAGTGCTCCTTCAGGCCTCAAAGGCCCCTCAGTTTAGGAACCCTGTGTTTCTTTCTGTCTTTGACAGCAAATGTCCCTTGATCTTTATGGTGTTTTTTAAAGCTGCTATTTTAGATATATAGTATTCCAGGAAAAAGAATGGTCCAATAACCAGACTTTCTTCCATCCTCTTTTCTAGAAAATATGATGGTTCATTTGACACATGGTTGTGCTTACCAGCAGCTATTATACACTGGTTTTATTGACTGCATTTTGAAATGATTGAGTTCAGAGTAAGCCTCTCTGTTGTTCCTCCTTACAAACAGAGAAATTATAAATCTGTGCAAGTAGGTTCAATATTTAAACTTTTTCCTATCTGATTTTGTCCCTCAAAAGACATATGTCAGCTTATGCTTAATAGTTTATATTGGTTTATCTCAGTAATGGTACAGCGTGGGAGCAGAAGGGACAGCTGCCCATCAGCAGCATTTGAGAGCTGTTAAAAGACAGTCACATAAAGGATGGGTTGTGTCTCTACCTTCCTTTGACCAGGCATAACCATGGCTTGCCAAACAAACACAAACAAAGCATTGTAGTCTGCCCGGAATAAAAACATTTGCTAATGGGAAAATAGAGCCCTTGGTGGAAAAATGAGCCTCAGAAACAGCAGTCAACTGTATAAACCTTTAACCATCACTCTTCTGGTGTGACAGGGTGTCAGGTCAAAGAGACAGGTGGGATATTTGTTGCTTGGAAATGCCATCCCCCCAGTGACTTGCTGTTTTCTGCTAAACAAGAAACAACCTTACAAAACCTTTTTTTTTAGTCATATCAGTCAGAGACCTGAATAATTTTCTGACACTAGTGGACCTTTGAAAGAAAGTTGGTATTAAACTAAATCCTGATCTTGGAGGGATATAGTGGTGCAATTTCTCCTCACCCTATCTTAAAAAGATGTGAGAGGTGAACAGTGACCAACATCAGGAAGACATAGCTGTTGTAAATTAGCTTCCACAACCAATATAGCTATGGTCAGATACGTTGGTCTAGCCCAGCTGCTTTGCACTACTGTTCCAGTGATCCTAAGCCTTGTATATTTAAGGTAGCATAGGTGCTTTACATCACTGCAGTGTCATAAAGCCACTAGTGTACCCCAGTGAATAGGAAATCCACCTCCTGAGCACCTAGACACTCACTTTATTCAGAGAAATCCCTGCCTTGAGCAGTATTCCTCTTTACGAGGATTCCTTTCTAGGTGGATTGACTTTCATAGGAAGTGAAACATTTTTTCCAGGTTCACTTCCATTTATTTCCATGCAGGGGAAAGGGCATCCAGAGCAACCTTGCAGTAATGTGCATATTAAGTCCTTGTTCATACAAAGGTCCTTATACATGCTGGGGGAAGTCTAAAGAGCTAAAAATGGTTGTAATCCTTCTCTAAATTGTCCGAACAGTGCAAAGGGTCTCAGCGTAAATAAAAATCAAGGAATAGCTGGCAGAGTTGTGTTTCAAGATGTTCCTTCCCAGAAGAAACCCTTGCTCTGTTGAAAGCACCAGAAGAGGGGAGCTTGGAAGAAAATCAAGAGGGCAAAGGAAGGAGAAGAAAAGAAACCTTTTATAGATCAATATCCCTGTCAAAGGCAAATATTTTCTCCTGTTTTGTCTGGCACAGACAGTTTTGGAGGGGATATTTTTAGAATACATTACAAGAATTTTTGATTACCTTAAGAGATTTATTTTCTGCCAAAACAAAGGCATCATATTTCTCTAGCAAGACTGTGGCACTTATTGTGAGGAGGGCCAAATCTTGCACATAATCACTGAGGTCATATGCAAATAAAAGGCACCATACCTTGTGTAAATTCCCATTTTAGCTATTCTTACAACATTTCTCATTTATAATACTGTATTTTATGAAAGGCTCTCTGGGACTAGCCCATTAAACCATAACCAGCCTATTTTCCTTCAACTCCAGCTGAGGAACAGCCTTCAAGGAATATTTTGAGATTTAAGAATAACAAAATAAATTATTAAAATGCTTTTTGACAGTTTAATTTGAGCCCATCCTTTAAATGCCGTCATATCAGTAATATCTTGTTCCTCTGCTGCTGTCATGATCCAACGCAGCAGTGATGGTGTCTGCAGGGTGGGAGGTGCGCTGGGAGGTCCCTGTGCTGGTTCTTCTCATCCTTCAAGTGACCAAATACTAGCATGTGCTGAAAAAAAGGGGGTGCCACAGCCTTGCTAATCCCTCTGTACATCCAGTGTTTTTCTGTACTTACCATTTTATCACTCCCCATTCCTTCTCCTTCCTCTCTTCTCCCCTGCCCCAGACTTAATCGACTTTCCATTTTTGTCTTTTCTATGGAAAAAACTTTTGTCTGTTATGTTGAAAGACTTGTGGGAAGTGTATTGTCTCATGTATTTCTGCATGAGGAGGCCAAGGCAGGGACATTATAACAATATTACTTGTATGTAAGTGCTGTAATTAGGGTATGGCATGTAATGCTTACTAATGGCATATTCCATTTCCACTGCTAGGCTAAAAGGAATAAATATGAGGTCTAAAGACATGCAGATTACTGTCCCTGCTACCTCCTTTCTGCAATCATACATTATAAAGCTTCCTATGATTCTTCTGAGTCACCTTGTTCTGGCCACTTACTAACATCAAGCAAAAGAAAGTACTTCAGCAGGTAAATTAAAACCAGCCTTTTTTGTGTAATTTCAGGTTAATGATTGACTGCTTTAAAGCTGTACCCAAAATATATCCCTCTTTTTCCTATGCAATAATAGAGCTAGATGAGAGTGGTGGGAAGATTTCTGCATAATTGGTCTTGTAGTGTGGATTTTCTGTCCCTTCCTTTACAAAATCTTGTAAACATTTTTTAGCTACCTGCCATCTCTACTTGGTATTTTAGATGCTACTTCCACAGTCCTCATTTCAGAAATATCTCCCTACCTGCACCCCTCTGCTACCTTGGTTCTTGCCAAATTGCAGACCCTTGTTTAAACTGTACGATTCCCACAGAACTGGACCTGGTCCTTTGTCCTTTTCTTGACAACAGAGCTCAGCAAATTATTTTTCACATCAGCCTGCAAAGGCTGCCAGCTCTTCCAATCATCACTGGCCTCCTGTTTCAACTGAACTGACAATAAAGAAGTTCTGGCTATTCCACTGTAACTGATAAAAATCTTTATTTCATGGATAACAGTAAGAAAATCACCAGGTAATGTCAAACACTTCCAGGAGAGTAAAAAGAAGCCTTGTCTGAATGACTTGAATGACAGATCCACTTTCTTCATGAAACAGATAAAGCATACTGCACCAGTGCCATCTGGAAGCTGCTCAAAAGCACCTGCCCAGTGCAAGGCCATCAGCTGCCTTCCTCCCTTGCTGCTATCCCTTCTCTGGATATACTCGCACCACAGTGGTCACAGAGCATGGCAGGAGTGATTTTATATAGGTAATTGCTACTGTCATGCTCTCTAAGAAATTTGTGGCTTGTTTTCCTGACATGATCTGAAGGCAAAGACAGCTGAACCCTCTTCTTAGAATACAACCTATATCCCTTACAATAGGATAGGATAGGATAAACTATTTCACTTGAAAGGGACCTACAATGATCCTCTTGTCCAACTACCTGACCATTTCAGGGCTGACCAAAAGTTAAAACATAGCATCACAGAATTAAATTAGAATTTAGTTTGGAAAAGAACTTCAAGATTATCGAGTCCAACCATAAACCTACCACTGCCCAGTCCACCACTAAACCATGTCCCTGAGCACCACATGTACATGTCTCTTAAATACCTCCAGGGATGGTGACTCCACCACTTCCCTGGGCAGCCCGGTGCTGTTTCAGTGAAGAAATTGTTCCTAATACTCAATCTAAACCTCCCCTGGTGAAATTTGAGGTCTTTTCCTATTGTGCTATCATTGTTATTAAGGTAATTGTGCAAATGTGTCTTAAATACTGACAAGCATGAGATATGCACCGTCATTTTCTGAGTCACACCCTCCTTCTGTTTTCTTTCCTTTCCAGCCACAGACACTGTGGTAAAGAATTTAGAGAATCTGAGAATATCCTTATTACCTTCCCCTAAGTGCTACCTTTCTGTTTAAGGGACAAGGAATTAAAGGACAAAGGTTTTTCTTGTGTGTGGCAGCAGACAGCCATCTCCCACTGATGTGAGATTACAGCCCCTTTCCACAATGGTAATAAATGCTCAAACTCGACTGGATGAAGAGAGCACCTGAACATGACAGTAGCACATGGTGCTAACAGAGAGGCCTGAGAGTCTTGTGACATGCAGGGCATGTCCAGTGTGTTTCTAGTCATCAGATGCCAAATTTTTGTCTCTTACTTACTTCGTAAATTCTAATGGAGAAAAAGGACCCTCTCACTGCATGAGGTTCCCTTTCACTACCTCCCTACATTTGCTTACAGACACTGGCTGACTTCAGCTTGTAATAGATACTGAATCGTGTAAATGAATCTTCACTACAAATCCACCCTCTTACTTCTGTTTCTCAAGCATCCCTTTCCTTTACTGACCACCATCAGAACTGCCCTTTGAACAGATGAAAAGAAGTAAACGGTCATTTTAGAGAAGTCAGACACAAGCACTGGCCTTGCTTTACTAATCCAAGCAGCTCAAACTGGTTACGTCTGAACCAGCAGTTACAGGGGAGTTTAGCACAGTATTACACCCTCAGTGCAGAATTTTTAGGCTTCCTGGAGAAATACTTTAACCCTCTATGACATTGTGTTGTTTTGCAGACTAATTTCTGAGGACATGAGCCTCTGAAGATGCACATTGTCACTGCTCTACCTCAAAGAAGTCTGGAGGATCGGAGTTTGGATTCATCCATAGCTTCTCCTGGGGTGTTTCTGAGCACCTGTGTATAGTTTTTGTTTTCCATAGGCCTGCACAATGTTACCACCAAAGAAAGATAGCCCTAAAGATTAGGTATGTCCTCCAAGAAAGAAGGCTGTGTTTTTCCATTACTTTACTGTGATAGCTCAGTGCTATTTCTTACTTCAACAGGATGGCTCAAGGGGCTTGTTGAAAGATACAATTTTCTATTCCAAGCCCAGCTGAGATCCAGTCCAGTCCGATAATAAATGCAAATGGTATTTGGGCTGGTGGCCCATTCAAAATGAGATGATTAACCTCCATTCTGTCCTCAGTTACCAGGTGTTCACATTACATAGTTGTACTGCAGTGGTCGCAGCAGAGTTATTAAAACCAGACAATCCCTCTTTCCTTAGCAATGATCTACAGGTCAGTGCAGTGGTATGGGATCAGAGGGCTGTGGGGACTGATGAAACTTTCTGTCCAGTTGATTAGTTGTATCTCCACTTCTTTACATCTTCAGCTGCTGTATACAGAGGTGGATTCCTTGACTTCAAACTGAGTTTTTGGCTCAGCAACTTCCAGTTTTCAGAATTACAAGCCACTTTAATATTTCTCTGGAGTATCAAACTCACTTTAATATTTCTCTGGAGTATCAAACTCACACGAGCTGAAATAATTAAGTCTCTACATTTTACCAGCCCTTCCTGAGGAGCACTGGGAGGAAGAGACTCATAGGAAGGTACTAACTACTCTCTCCACCGAATCTGCATCCACCTCTGTTTTCCATTGTCCAAGATGACTTCTCCAGCTTCATCTAGCTGGCACAGGCATTTTAAATAACTGTGACTAATAACTGAACTAATTCCCTGAATTTTCTTCCTTGTAGAAGGTTTTCTTTGTGGGCTAGATCAATTTTCCTACTTGTTCCTAATCTAGTTTTGGGTGGGCTTTAAAAGGTCTCTTTGACTGGGTATTACAAGCCCCATACTCTGTGTAGTAATCTCTTTAAGCGCTTTGGATTTTGGAGTGGTTGAATGGGTGTATATATATATTATTTTTTTCTACTTTGACACATAAAATGGCACCTGACCTCCAAAGTTTTCTTTTTTTTTTTTTTTTTAAATAAATTAATCCTTTATTCAGGAAAGTGTCTCTCCTTTTCTAAAGATGAAGAGACTATTTGTCCCAGTCACAATCTCATTTCTGTTTTGGAACAGTTTTCTGGTTTAGAGTTAGTGTCTCTGACATGTATGCTATTTGCAATTCATTTATTATCCTATGAAAGCTATTCCTACAGTTTATTATTATTGTTTCCCTCCCAGTTGCTCACAGACACCCCTTTGTAGAGTGCATGTAATAGGTTTTGGCAAAATGTAGACTTTTTTACAAAAGTTCATTCTGTTACTTAGCCTTTTTCAAAGACACTCCAGTATTCTATTGCCATTTCAGCTGTATGAGGTGATGTTGATTAGCAGTGATAGGTGTAATGTTCATGCTAGTCAGTTATTCAGGTCTTCCATTTCTGCATATTTAGTGAGTGACATGACCTTTCAATCTATTTACCTTGCAAAAGGTCTGTTCTTCTCAAAACTTGTTGCTTTGGGTAGGAAAACAGAATATGCCTTCATGAACTCTTCATCTGGTACCATTTCATGGAATTTCTCACTTAAGGCAGGAAAAATGTCTTTGTCACATCTTATTTTCATGGTTTTACATCCATGTTTAGGTACTGGTGGTGTTCTCGAGATGTTACAGAGCTCATGTTTTCTGCTTACATAAAATCAACATGGGATCTCTGAGGTAGATCCGGTGTGCTAACTTTCTGGTATCTGCATGCTTACATAGACTGCACACAGTTATAGCTCTTTCAGGAGCATGAAATATGGTGAAACTTCCTTGTGAAGCAGAATTTCAAGACTCCATTTACCAAGAAACTTCTAAAAACACTTAGAAAAATCTTCTTTCAAATATTTAGTATTTCCCAAAAGAGCTGGGTGATTTAAAAAAAAAAAAATTGAATAGTTTATTCATAAAACAAGCATCTAGTTGGCCCAAAATAATTTAGATATTTCAGCTAAATTCATCAAAAAATTGCAATTGGTTAATGTTTGGGTGACTATTTTCCACCTGCAGGCATTCTGACAGAGCAATTCATTACATCCCGATGTTGAAGACTGCATTTGCTTGGGTGAATCTCTGCCTAAAACTGTTAGCCCTGTTGTTCCCCTCTTAGAAAACTTAAGTGAATAGCTCAGATATAGTTATTCACAGTGTAGATGTCTGTGTTTACAGGGAATAAGTCCCAGCTGAGGCAGCCAATGGGAAAATAGGGCCCTTTTGTTCAAGAGGCTTTAATAGCACATAGCAAGATCCCAGGAGCTTACACGTTTTGTTGAAAAAAGTCACAGGATGAGACAGATTGGGACAGACGAGGTTAAAAAAGTTATTCAAGGTCATTTAGCAGCTTAATGGCAGGGCTGAAAGCAGAGTAAGGTCAGTGCCTCATTCTCCAAACCAAATTGCATCCCCTAATTATTTATGAAGTTTCTTGGCACTGGGTAGAACTGACAGAGGGGAAAGGCAGCCCACACTGTGAAGGACTAAACACAGAGGAGACAGGGTGTATGAAAGCGACAAAGAGGTGAATGACTTCATGGTGATCTTGTGACCCATGTTTCGTTTCTCTTTGTGGGAATTTTATAAGGAATAATTTGTTAAAAGGGACTTGAACAAGGTAGAGAGGTAAATAGAGGCATTGTCAGGATGCTTTAGATACAGAAGCAACAGAGAAGAGAGACACAGGAAGGTGAAGGGAACAGCAAACTGGACCATGAAAAAAGGAGTGGAAGGAGAGGATGGTGGTAAATTTGGAAGGCAATGGCACCAGCTGGAACATCCAAATACATATAGCAAAGACAGAAAAAAAAACCAAACCCCCAAAAAAAAAGCAGTTGGGTATTTTCCATGTCAACAGTAGTTAAGATCCTGGAGATCAGAGAAAACTGCAGCTATAAATGGTCCTTTGAATTGTCCTACAAAGGTACAACCCCTGAAATTCTTGCGGGCTCAGAACTGCCCTTGTCACCTGTTCAAGAATATGAAGCCAATACTGTTCTTTAGAAACATGTTCATATTCAGACTGGCTAGTATCTCTGTGGTCTATGTCAGACCTTCCTAAGTGTTTAGATTGACTACTTCATATATTTTACATATAATGCAACATCGCAGATTGTCTGGAAAAATGCATCTGCAAAGGAGTGTTCTGTACATTCTTGCTGTGAGAGAAGGAAGGAGAGCACAGAGTGGGAGCCCATGACATGATTTTGAAACTGAAATGTAGAAATACAAAATAATCTCCAGTAGAATTTACTGGAGAATTTTGGGTTTACACCCCAAATACACACATAGAAAATTATTAACTGCTCCTCCCCTTCCATAAGGCTGGCACTAGGCTTTGGTGTGTGATTTCTGAGCACTGTCACGTCCAGCAGCAACAGGTCTGGCCCAGGTTTAGCACTAGTGAAGTTCTCTATAGAGAAGCAAGTAATTTAAATATGAGCTCAGAAGAAAATCCAGTTAAAAATATATTTGAAGTTGTTAAACAGGAAGAGAAAAAAAATCCCTTTACGTTAATGATTTTTTTTTTTTTCAGATGATTTCATAGGCATCAAAATATTTTTCTAACTTCTTCCTGCACTTCAGCAGTGGAAACACATTTCTCTGTGCCTGGCATTATCTTTTGTTAGTTGTACTCACAATTACAGGGAGAAAAACATGCCTGTGTAGGTATTCACCAAGAATACGTACTGTCTGCCTGCATGTAAGATGGGATCCAGTTTTAAGAATAAAGAGGTCACTTCCTTACTTGCAAGGAGGTGAAAGACAGGCAAGAGACAGCCCATCCTTTCTGCCCTACGCTTGGTTACATAGGCGAGCAGAAGAGAAGGGGAGCAGGTCTAACAGTACAGGGCAGCACCTGAGCAGCCTGTAGAGAAGAAGTCCCTACCCTTGAGTTCATGTCTTGTCTTCCAGAGCAATAGCTGTGCCTGAGCCTCCATTCTTGTTCAAGCTACAAGAGGGGTGGAAATTCTGGAGAAGCACATTAACGTCCTCAAAATCTATGCAGACAAAATTTCTGAGTGGAAAAAGCAGAAGTGTATGGGGAAATGCAGATGCTTAGTGGCCCTGTGACTTCCTGCAACACAGAACCATCCCTCACTAGTGCACAAACCATCTGTTCAACAACTTCTGTCCATGATGTGACTTCTAAGCTTAGCCCTCAAAATGTGTTAGCTGTGGTACACACACATTGGTCTGCTCAGTTCTTGTCCCTGAGGAGGTACAACTTGAACAGGACGGGGTGGTGACACACAGCTATGCTGGTTGAGGGTGCTCCCAGTGCTGGCACCTTGCTTGGATTTCACTTTTCAGTCTGCTCTGTGTGAACTGAAAGGGTAGATGAGAGGGGAGAAAGCTGTGCAGATCAAAATCTTGGCTAAGGGATGAACAGCCCCAAACTTTGAAACAATTCTGAGTCATGAGTGCTGTCTTAATCCAAGGCTTTTTGAGAAAATAAAAGGAGGTCTTGGGAGATAATGTTGGAAGAGATTTCAAAGAGTTTTATCCTACAGTCCATTCTTCTAAGGCGGGATCAGTCATTCTCATGGACACTTAAATAATTTCTGCCACAGCTTTTTATGAAACCCTCCAGTGGTGGTGGTTTCAGATTCTTGGACAAGATTTTCTAGCACAAAATTAATCACATCAGAACAAGGTCTCCCCTGATAGCCAACCTGAAGTTCTCTTAGTGCTGTTGGCACCCATTACTCCTGGTCCTGTCGTCAGTGGACATGAAGAACAGTTTGACTTTTCCTCCTCTGCAGCTACTTTGTAAGTCTATACTGCTTTATTTCAGCCTTCTTGTGTGAAGGCTGAAAAAACTGTGGTTGTGCACATCTTGCTTACTACAGCTCTGACTGTGTTTTTTTTCTTCTCTGGACACCCACAATAGGTCCAGTTGGTAAAGTTGATTTAGCAAAGAGGAAAAAACAGATGATATCTGGATTGAATCCTAAGAAAAGAAAGTATATTAAAGAAGTCAATACCGAAAAACTCTCCCTGTCCACCTTTTTCTGCCCAGACATTCTCCATACATCCATGCAGCTCAGTTGCTCCTGCTCCTTTTACTCTAGCAGCTGTGAGGTTTTTCCGCCCTTTTGTGGCAATTACTTTAATTCCCTGAAATCAAAGCACCTGCCAGTGAAGTGGCTTGTTTTACAAAATCAGAGCCTATTGAAACATTTTAAGGAAAACAGTTGTTTCATTCTGTAAAGATACAGATCTTCTCCTGAGTCAAAGAGTGAAGATAAAGGGGGAAAGTTTGACACTTGACTTCAGTCTGGAATGCAGGTAAAGGCTTGAAATATAAACTCTGAGATGAACAGATTTGATTAAGATATCAATTTAAACTACTGTCCTGCTTTTCCGTATTTATTTGTAACAGTGAAAGAAAGACAGATAGCCTTGTCTTTGCCATTGGACCAAAAAAATGCAAGCTGGCAGCTTTTGCTGAGAAAGTCTGAGTGACTTTGATGGCTACCATGAAAGTGTGTTGGTCTGTTTGATCTTTTGTTGACTAACTGCAGGTTTGGGGATGTTATAATACATGTTTACATAATGTAGGCTAGCTGCAAAGCCTTACCTTGGGTGAAAAGACACAGCTGGTTTTAAAAACAAGCTAGGCCAGGATAAAAAGAAAAAGAAGTTACACAGCAAGTTATGAAGTTTCAAAGGTAATGCCTGGTTTATTCAGCCAGCATATAAAAAAAAAAAAAGACTGTATACCACCAGAAAAGAGTGCAAATAGCCTGGGATTTGATGGGATCCCTTGCAGTTTGAAGCCAACTTAGTGTTCAGTATAGAGCCAAAAACTTCCCCTTTGAGGGTTATTTGTTAAAGAAAAAAGGCTAATTCAAATATCACCACCAAAATCCTAGGCTAATCCTTCTCCGCAGGAAAATTTGCTTTTACAGGTCCTTTCTCATTGTACTGTCCCAGACCCAGCCTGCTTCTACCAGCTAGAATTTCTAATGCCAAAGCTGGAACTGAAACCATGAATGTCCTGGGAAGTAGCCAACTAATGACCAGTGTCTGTCACCTGGATGCATGCAGTTAAATTGTCCAGCCACTCCATGCCAAACTGTGGTCAGCTATGAGCAACTACTCAGTTATGTGGGTGGTGGGCTAGATTCACAGAAAAGTCATGTGGCATTGTAGCAGATGACCATTAGGTGCTCTCGCTGCTTCACGGAAGTAAGACTCCTGGTCTAACTGATGCACATGGAGATGTAGGCACCTAAGAAGTCAATTCACAGGAGCCAGAAATATAACTGAAGTAAACCTTCTAACAGGAGAGAGTGCTTAGGACAGAGCTAGGCCTTAAGCCTTGCTCACAACAGTCTGTAACTAACTCTGCGAAGGGACAAAACTCTTAATTAAGCCCCAACAAGGCTGTTTCTACAGTAGCAAGGAACTTGGCAGAAAAAGGTTAGATGGGTGTCTCACGGGATTGCTGCTGAGGTCCTCACATCCACACGTGATGTGGTTCAGAGGAGTTACTTCCTTTTATATGTAGTTTGGTTTCCTGCATAGAAAGAAACCACAAGACGTGGGTTGAAGCAACGTCCAGAGGGTATAGTTTGGGATCCTCACATTCCTGTAGGAGAATTCCTGTGTGCTACAGCAGGGGTTTTGGTTTTGTTTCCCACAAAAGGAATGTGGTGCACTATGACGGCTCTGTGAACTGAGTGAACTCTGCAGCAGAGAGTGATAGGGGTGGCTTCAGAACTGCACAACTGCTCCAAACCAAAATACTCATGCATTTTGTAGCCAAATATTTACAGAAAGGGAGAGGGACATGTTCATTTCTCTTTAAAATACACAATATGTCCTTTACAACCACAGTGGACTATATAAAGGACTATGAGTTCAAGTTGTCTCCCCTGCCTGAGGTGAACCATCTTAGTATCACACTACTTTGGCAGTAAGTGCTGTTATCTCCATGCTTTTGTCCATGACTGGAAGCTGTGGAAGTCAGTTCAAGGCATTACACTTCACATCATCTTTATGCACTGTTGTTACTTCTTGGATAGCTGGTGTCAGGGAAGAGCACCTAAGTGGGCCACTGGCTTTTCCAGATGGTTTTCAATTATTCACATCCTTTTGCTTTTGAAGATGCAAACTTTTCCATTGGTTTCAGAAGCCCTTTGGATTTGGGCATCACTTGCTGAAATAACAAAGAGAAAATACTCTGATTTTTGCAGTGCTGATTTTAAACCACAATTGATAATTACTTAGAATTTTATCATAAATTGTAAAATCTCATTTTTCGGTGTCTTTGAACTTTATTATTTTGTGGATATAAACTGTCAGTCTATTCATAAAAACAACAATTAAATTTTATTGTGTTCTTTGGGGGACAAGTGAGATATGAGAGACCCTGTGTAGTTTGTTTATGATTCATCCTGAAAGCTTGTTATGCAAGTGCTGACAAACTCCAGTGGTAAACAGAGAGACAAGGAACAACCTTCCAGTTGTGAAGAAGGTTATTTCCAAATTGACTGTATGAAGATGAATGCAATTCTCAGTGCAATAGAGATGGCTCCCCTCCAGCTGCAACATTAATTAAACTCCATATAGACACCATCTTGTTTGTTTTTCAGGAAAAACATCTAGGAGCTCATCAGAATGAGAACTACAAAGTTCTTTCTAAAATTGCAGCTTGATCTGTGAGCTAATACAGGTTACCTCTTTTCAGAGTGCTCTGTCTAAATTCAAGTATTTTATTCTTATTGTCCAACCTCCAAGGAAGCAGGTTGATATCAAAAGCTCCCTACAAAGTTTGTTATAGAGGAGCCTGTAATTCAGCTTTGGAGGCAGGTGTTGTAAAGAAATGTGCTATTAGAGTGGCTGCACACACAGTTAGGTATTTCTGACATTCCCAAGATGGCAAAGAGCATCTATAGAGGGAATGGAGGGACAGGTGAGATGGTGGAATCTGTGAAGACTTTTTAATGAACACTGTTTTTTGTTTCCCTGGTGGGTTGATTTTAAATGCTGCTCAGACATCATTTTTTTTTGGCAAGGTAGTTGTTATCCTGTGGAGTAAACACTTGGAGAAGTAGTTAAACTGATGGGAATACATCTGAAATCACTGTGAGCGGTCTCAGTGTTCCCAGCAGTCGTGCTGAAGAGCGAGCACAAAATGAACACTCAACGAAACCCCTGAGAAGCATTTAATTAAGCTAATTGTCTGATATAGATATTTTACAATTGAAGAATGAACAGCAATGCCCAGAAATAATAAGATAATGGGCAAAAGCTTCACCAGAAATTGTTTAATATAAACTCCTCAACAGAGTTGTAGCTGTCTGCAAGGCAATTCAGAGTCTCTTGGCCCTGGTTTCCCATTGCTACGCCTGGCTGAATGTGGAAAATACACCTTACTGTGAGTGAGGATTTCTTTGAATAAACATATTTGTGTGAATTCACTCCCATCTATAACTAGCTTTGACTGTGAAAATACAGTTTCTTTTCCTGAAACAAAGTCTTGTTGCCTCAGGGATAAAGACAGTTTTCAGAATACATTTCGTAATTCAGTTTGCAATAGAGTGGCTTTGACTGTGAGGACCCTCGTGGGGGCCATTTTCGTCTCTGTAGCTTGTGGGCTTTCTCGTCTGAGCAGCAACTATTTATTCAGCTTCCAAAATCAGTGATGAAGGAAGAGATGGGACCAGTGCTCCTGAGCTGAAAATGCCCAACTGATGGATTGTGACTAGGGGAACTAATTTCTGCCTACTGGTCTTTCTGGATTTTCAGCTGGCTGCCTTACCCAAACTGTAATACAGTTTTAGCAATTGCAAAACATGCATCAGGAAACACCATTTAAATTAGGTTCAGTTATGGCTTTGAAAATAATCCATATTTCACACTAGCTCAGCTGTAGTCTCCTGTTCCCTCACAAAGCACAGAGCATAAAAGGGCTCTGATAACCAGTTTTTCTTATAGCAGATTTACCCCAAAACACTCGCACCGATATCAGTAGGTTTAGTGTCATGAGCATCTGCTTTAACAGCCTGAACCAAAGCTTGTTTGAATCAATGAGAAACTCTCCTGACTCTAGTGAGCTCTGGTGTAAGGCCTAAAAGAGACATCATGGGAATTCCTGAGCATTTTCGGTGTTATTTACTGTGGTCTGCTTCTAGGGGAGAGCTAAATCATGGAGTTATTTGTCTGCTGGGGAATTTAAATGGCAATCTGCTATGCTGCTGCCACAGCTACAATACATTTTCTGTTGCAATGATTCATGATAGGTCAAGGAAGCATATGCAATGGAAATATACTTTTTTGTTTTCGATCACTTGTCAAGTCTTATAAACACAACATTTTTATTTTGTGGTATTCTCACTTTAATTTGACAGATGTCTATATGCAGAACCAGTGAGTATGTGTTTTTATATATTAAAAATATCACCAGATGCCTTTCTTGTCTTAAAATTAAGTATATTTTTCATTTAAAGGCTGATCCTGCTTACCTCTCTCAGCCCCAGTTACTCTGGGAATTTTGCTTGTGAAAGAAATGCAGCACAGCCTTTTCCCGGTCCCAGTGGCCAGACTGTTATGGAAGGGGAAGGGGCAATCAGCCTTGTGAAAAGGTTTGTGTAACTACAAAAAGGGACAGGTTTAGGCTCCAGGATCAGAAAACTCTGTCAGTGGGATGTTTCCACACCATGCCTGCTGTGCTGCCATTCCTCTAGCCTTTTTCGGAACTCTCCAGTGTTTTCCAAAGCATTTTTCACACCAATTCCTACAATTCCTAGCCCCAGGACATGGTTTCCTGACCCTATGCTTGCAGTTGCATTTACACAGGAACAAAGGTTACCACAAACTGTTCTTCAGGCAGGGCTTACTTGGTGCTTTCATCACCTCCTTAGCCTGGGTGGAGAGCATGGTGCAGTACTCTTCCCTGAACTGCAAGCTGGTGTGATCATCATCATTTGGGAACAAGGCAATGCATCTTGTCTGCAGGAGACGGGCTGGCAGGTAGCATCTCTGCATGCTCTGCAGGACTCCGCTGTGAACATAACCAGCTTCACATTTGTCTCAGTAAGTAGCAACCTACAGCAAACTGTGCTGCAGTATGATGATTTAGTAATTTAGAGGAGTCCCAGAGTGATGCACAGCCCTGCAAATGTGTTGAAAAGACATTTGTTAAGCCCAGGGAGTGGGGGCAGTGACCATTTACCTGTCAGTTGTATTTCAACCTGAGTTTATCCTTGCCTTTGAGTACATCTTCAGAGATGGGGCCAGAGCAGGCCAGCTAACTGCTACCTTGCTCCCAACAACTGTAGTGCTGTGGCGCATAGTGCCAGACCTGGCAAGCCATGGGTTGAGCTTTATCTGATTCCCTCCGCTTCAACAGGTACAAGGGCTTCCAGGGTCCAGTAACTTTAATGACTGTCTCTGCTGAAATTCCCATAAAGCAACATGAGCTATAGCATGATTTATGCCCCATCCCTGGAAGTGTTCAAGGCCAGGCTGGATGAGGCTTTGAGCAACCTGGTCTAGTGGAAGGTGTCCCTGCCCATGGCAGGGGGGGTTGGAATTAGATGATCTTTAAGGTCTCTTCCAGCCCAAGCCATTCTGTGATTCTATGATTATATGTTACCATCTACAAATTGTGTAGTACCTTGGAGTCTGACTCGAGCACAAAGTGCCACATGATGACAACTGTCATCATAATCATAGCATCATAATCATAGAATGGTTAGGGTTGG